>NW_027223343.1:1889618-1985317 GCF_030449975.1 Polyergus mexicanus
AACGATTTATATATCGCTAAATGTGCATGTGATTTTTTTTTTTTTTTTTCCAAGGACATCTCTATAATTATATATCAGCCGCTTAAAGCTCTGGTAAAAAGAAAGAGGATCTTTTTCTCAATTTCGTTTTATTAATGCTTTATTAACGTTTTAATAATGAATTGGTTGCGAAGACAATTAATATATGAAGTATCACGACAGATAATGTTCTCTCATCGAACAATTTTTTTTTTTAGACAAAACATATTTTTCGAATCGATTGAGAGAAATTCGTTATCGAAATATCATGCGAGATACTACGCGCAATTTTCAAGCGCGGTCCTTTATCTCGCAGCGTGCTTGAACTTACAGCAGCCCGACTCGCTGCGTAATCGTGCGTGAGCAGACGTAACTTACGTCATCGTCCATTGAAGACGACACAGGGCCGTACGCGGGCGTCACCATCGGCTCTCCTTTGTGTAACGCGTGAAGGCACGGATATTCCTCTATTGACGTAACTCGTGCGCGCAGAAGGGGCGAGAATTTCTCGGAGAGGCGGATTCCTTGATTCCGCGCATACTCGCGCGCTCCGCTCGCGGATTCCGCGAGTACAGATGCGTCGCGAGAATAATTGATGATTTTTTTTTTAAATCCCTTAAAGTTTGATAAATCATCCCTCGGCATAAATAAACGATCGATAGAGCGTAATGTCAAGGGTCGCGTCATATGCTTTCGCGCGATCGACGATCCGTGCTAAAATAAGAAGTTGTAGTTCCGCGTTAAGCGGCACGCTTCGAGAAAAGGGGAGTGACAAGGGAAGTAAATATGCTTCCTTCTTTGAGCATTGCATCGAATATTAGCATGGGGAGTATTCGATAAGAAGCCTGCGTATAAAAGTTTTATGCATTTATATAAAAAACTGTTCACTGATACTTTATCAGCTGATATTATTTTTATTCCTTTTATCGATATTTAATTTAGAAAAAACGAAATAATTGTGTTTTTCATATATTCTTGTTTATAAAATTATGTAATATGTTCTGTTATTTACATTTGTTAGTAGTTGTTTAAATGTAACATATTTTCTTTTTTTTTTTTCTATCTTTGTGTGTGTATACATGTATAATTATACGAAGAATTAAGAAAACAAGTAGACAGCTTGATAAGACTTATCAGTTTTTTTTTGTTTTTTTTTTCTTTCAAAAATATAACAAGAAAGAAATGCTTTGTGTAATTTACGATATTGATATTATTTAGGAAATTAATTTTCTATTAAAACAAGGACAGAGGGGGAAAAAGAAATTGGCATGGAATTTACTTTTACTACCTTCCGTTCAGAATTTTAAAACACACCTAATTTTTAATGGACGATGGCAGATAAGGCCTCCGAAAGTGCGCACGCGCATAAAAAAGGGTGAAGAAGCGAGAGGGGGAGGGGTGAGTTTTGCGGGGCGAACGAACGCAACAGGTGCGCTACGCTTCCCTTCATCCGCGTCGTCCTCGAGTACAAGTGTACTCAGACTCGAGTACAAGTGTACCCGAGTAAAGTTCCTTCGAATTTCGTGGACGTCAATAATCCTCTATCCCCCAGGAACATTTTTTTGTTCTAAGTGGCTCGGGACGAACTTTATCGTGTTTTCATATACCATTAGTAGCGAACTATTTATAGAGAATACAATGTGTGTCAAGATGTCGAGATATATTCTCACCTTTGCTTGGCCATTCTATGAATGCTGTAAATTGTTTGTGACGAAGACGGCTGGGGTTCCTATTCTGCATTATTATTATATTATTATTGATTTAAAAATGATGTCTCTTTGGATCAAATTTATTCTTCGTATTGATATAATGTCTCTTTCTCTTACGAATCCATAAAATATAATATAGGGAGATTTAAATTTAATAAAATTCTGATACTTTTTACTCGTGAAAGAGATAGCTTATAAGAATTCTCTATCTAATTCAAAGAATCAAGCAGTGAACTGTAAATAAAAAAATCTCTACATTACAATATATTAATACAATTTAATATACTTTGTATCCGTATAAAAAGATTTTCATTTCTTTTTATATTTATATACGAAAGTAATCGGCTTTAACGGATCAGAGAGAAAAGTATAGAGAGGAAAAAGAAAGAAGCGAAGGAAGGAAAATAGGTTACGGGTAAATTAAAGTATATAGTACACTATGCGGATTGCTTTTGGAAGATTCCTATCTGTTAGTTTAAAGTATCATTAAAGGTATTTCCTAGTGCAATTTAGATCTTTAACAAAATTTTTAACAAAATTATAAGCGTTAATTAGATTGTTATTTATAATAACAATATTAATCTCCAACGATGGCTCACATTTTTATTATAATTTTTCATCACGATATTATTCACGAGAAACTTAATCACTTTAGTGTTAGATGCAGAAAAAAAAAGTAGATAAGGAATCTTGCGCGATAAAATCATTTACGTGCTCATCTTGTTCAACATCAACGTTATACTGCGAAAGATGATTCTTTAAGCAATTTCTACGCATCGCTAACTTTTAATTAAGTTAAAATTCAAAGAGTCGATCATTTCACTCGCTTATTAATTGATCATCTCATGAGATTAGCTTTCAAATTTGTAACGATATATTTTTTTCACCGGAATTTTTCTAAATCAACAATTTTCTCTCCTTGAAAGAGCAATTAGGGCAATATATCTCAAACGACGAATATGAATTCTACGGGCGAGAGGGTTGAAGCGCGCGGAGATCTTTCGCGATGGGGTGGATTCTTGGAAGCGCAACGCTGGGCTGAACCGTCAAAGAAAGTCAAGCGGGCAGGCAAGCGGGCAATCGATCGATTGCCCTCGCACGAACGCATGGCCCTGTTCTCCGCGCGCTATACTTTGCGTCGCGGTATACTTTGTCTTTTGTGGGTCGCGCCAGTGCAGAATGTCGCGCGAGAGCAACAATGTTATTTACAACGGATGATCGTTTTTGCTGCGAGCACGTACGTACGAGTTCACTGCATTTCCTTTCGCGAGATATATCCCCGTTATAGATTATTACGCGTTGCACGCGTTTTTATATCACGTGTTCGTGTGATGTATAGCAAAAATATCCTTTCCCTTTATTATGAAATTTTTATAGTGCCTAAAAAAGATAAAAATTAATCAAATGCTGACGTAATTATACCGTGCTGTATCGTACGATATGAAAATTTGATACCGCGCGTGCTTTCGTCTGTTTGTCTGACCATAAATAGCTATGACTACTCGGCGATCGTAATTGCTTGACATATACGATGCTTGAACGCAAATATATATTTACTAGATCGACATAAAATATATATTTCTAAAAAATATATGAATATTCCCTTACTCATTATATTCTGCGAATAATACATGCAGCGTAGTTGTCTGAACTGTATAAAAAAATGTTAGAAATTTATCTGGCTATATATTTATTCGATTAAAATTCTTTATATAATTTATGTATTTCAATTCGTCTGTTATTGGTTTACGTATCTTTTATTTAGCTAGTTGGGGTATATTTTTATTATTGATACTTGAAGAGTTATTAATCGAAAGAAAAAGAACAATTGTAACAGCTATTAATTAAAAATAGCATTATAATTAAGTTGATTTATTATTTATGGAATATTTGAGTTAATTCGCGAGCATTGTTCGTCAAATAAATACATTTTTGGATCGCATTTATATTGCTTTTTTCTATATATTGATCTTCCCCGCTTGTTGAGTCAAGCGTTTCATCGAAATCGTATGAGTCAGATGAGTCGTTTAGACCGTCCAAATAACTCTGGGCACACCCAGTCAACATTATCACTGTCACGACGCCATATAATTTTCCTTTATTGCCGATATTCTCTCGTTTCGATCGGCTAGTTTTGTCAACCATCTTCTCTATTACATATAATATAGAATAGTAGGTGAAAATATTGTAAAATAATTTCGTAAAAAATTCACCGACGAAGACCGTTGTCCGCGCGTGTATCGCCATGATGTCCTAGCTAATACGTGGATGTCTCTCATTAAGGGAAAGTAAAAGTAGCACGATGACTCATTTCTTATTCAAAACACTCTTCGCGCGATTACTTTCGCCGTACTTGAGAAGCCGGTGCTTTAATATAAATCTTGGAAGTTTTATATTTACATAAGAATCACTGATTGTGTTTTAAGGGAATGATTCGCCTTCTTCGTATCGAATTTTCATTCTGACGAAAGCCACGAACTGTTTCTATCTAGAACTACATAAATGTGAAACCTTGAAAACATGCTTAGTTACAAATGAAAAGACATTACTATCATAAAAATTTCTATCGTATATATATTTACAATGAAATATCATTGTGTGTGTTTTATCATACGTTACTGATATTTCAATTTAAACAATCTGAAAATAATAGACAATTATGTGTGCGAGTAATATATCGCTCGAACAGTTTTACAACATAGCGGATATAAATTTTAAAGATTTATTTCTTTCAGATTCGATTTAATTTAGTTGGTCATAAATTTCTTTTGGATATCTTTCTCACACATGGCTATAAAAAATATTGAGTTGTGGAGAACCAGAGGAAAAATAAGCTGTTTGATTAGAAAATCTAATATATGTAGAATTTATAATATTCTACATAGTAGATAAAACAAGTTGATTAGCGACTGCGTTAATCAGGTAATATACAGTAAAATTCCGGCTTATCCGCAAATCTAAATCAGATTATATTTAAACAAAATTAATATTCCAAGTGTTAAAAATTGGAGATATGAAGAATGTGCGTGTTTTTGATAGCCTTAATTGATTTCTCGCGTAATATAACAGTAAGACGTTGCTGTTACATAGATATTGCGTCAATTTAAACAAGCAAATAGACTTGTCTAATTTATCACGAGCATTTCTCTATCCACGTCCGATTATTCTTTTTCTCTCTCTAGGGTTTTACGATGTAAAATCTTATAGCTTTTCGTATTGAGATCGCGAGATTTGGACGACGCATAATTGCGTAACGCACGCACGGTGTCCTTTACATTTTTTTCGTTTCCGCTCGGTGATTTTTTTTCCCGATCGTCTTTCCCTGGCATTGGCGAAGCCTTGGTACGGCGACGACGACGACGACGACGACGACGACGGTAGCGTCAGCGGTCGTCGTCATGACAACGTTTTTCCGCAACGTACCCGGCCTGGTTTGTGACGTCACGCGACGTCGGCGTCGCCCCACCAGCCAGCCACCGTCGCCAGCAACTGGAAGGATTTTCCTTCACGGGGGTAGTTTCCGGTGGCGCCACCGGGTAGGGTCCATGAACATGGCGATGCGATTACGCGTATGTATCAGGTTGGCGATTCACGTCGGTGAACCTCTTGGTACCATACCAAGAAGACGGCTCCGATCGATCGGCGGGGTGATAATTTTGCGGAATTCTTTAGCAATCACGAGAGAGACAGCATTTCTCCCAAATCAAAATCCACCCTTCCTCTCTATACATGTCATTCAGGAGTAGACCGTGATACTTTCCGGAGGTAACGAGCGACCAAGGAACCGTTAAAGGAAACGTGACTTAAAAAATTGACAAATATTTCTCAACGATGTTATTCCGCACGTGGAGCCTCGACGTCCGAAAGTTTTAAGTTTCTCCGAATTATACATATTGTATGCCAAGCGCAAACATTACGATTCAAAATTCGAAACTTCCTTTTATTAATAATTTGTTTTCAATGCAATAAATCAAAAACACAGTCCCGCTTTTCTTAAAGAAAGAGATTTGAACCGTGATTGAGTATCGGGATACAAACAACTTTCATGAAGAATAGCTATTCATGTATTATATATTCTTGGCGCAAGACGATGACATCTCTCGATATGAGCTTGAGACCAATTTGAAAGCGTAACGATGTCGATGATCTTCGCTTCAAGTATCGCGAATAATTTAAATTTACATTTTAAGATTTCGTTTGTAGTTATTATACAATACGTCAGCGAAAATATGACGTATACAGTTTTCATTAAAACGCTGCATCGGAACGGGTATCGAAACGCATAGGAAGAAAAGATTTTAAATTCAAACGTGCCACGTCTATCTTTTTCTCGCCGAGATATTCGAATTTAAGATAAATGTTCGCAAAATGTTCGCCTCTTTACTGCAGAGGATTCTATAGTCAAATGCATCAATCCACCCGGTGCGGACGCACTCTGCTACCGCGCTGCTTATTCGAGTCGCGTTCGTTCAGTGCATCCGCAGCGGGCAAGTTACTGCAATCGATACAAGAGCTGTCCGAATGAGGTCCATAGTTGCTGAAAAATATTGCATGTCAATAGATTGATTGGATAATTTCAAACCTGATTAGCGATATGTCCGACTAATGTAAACACTTATATAGGGATTATGTTTTTTGCATTCCTCAATACTTATCACATCTAAATCTACTTCTTGTAGCGTCGTCGCTTTACTACCGGCATATTCCAATAAACCCCAACCTGATAGTTAAATGGAATTAGAACGGAATCAATAATGATTATTAATATATATAATGAGATAATAATAATAAAATAAAAAGTACTAACCCAATGCTTCTACAGTGTTACCAGTGAACAAATCTTGTCTATGTTTAAATGGTAAACAGGCCGGGCCGACTTCATTACTATATGTTATGTATCCGTCAATATTACACACAGCTATATCGTTGTGAATATCTTCGTAATTAGGATGTATCTCGCAATTTTTTATGCGAAACAATTTGGTTGCGTTAGTCTCCTCCCCTACAATCCGTACAAAAAATTTGCAAATCTCCAAAAATCTTATATCAAAAATATGAGTACTAGTCTCTT
Source organism: Polyergus mexicanus (assembly GCF_030449975.1). Classification (NCBI taxonomy): domain Eukaryota; kingdom Metazoa; phylum Arthropoda; class Insecta; order Hymenoptera; family Formicidae; genus Polyergus; species Polyergus mexicanus. The sequence goes on from NW_027223343.1 coordinate 1,896,417, forward strand.
AATTTTTATTTGTCCTGTGTATATGTATAAACAATATTTCAAACTGCTATTAAATATTAAAGCTTACTAAAATATTATCTTTATGGCAAAGCAATAAATTTTAATGAAATATAAAAAATAATGCATTGCATGCGTATAAACAATTTTTTTTAGAAAAAATGAATATATAGATTACATATTCCAAAATTATCCGACCAAATTATACCATTATGTTTTATAAATAAATATAAAAAAAAAATATATTACACAGAAATATCTATTAATGTCTATAAATGCTTTGCGAAAATTTAATTTAGGTAATAAAAATATTAAATATAGAGGGAATGAGAGAGACAAACTTGCTCTTATCGTTAGTATAGAAACAGTAAACTGTATGAATAGATCAATGATATTTATATTAAAATAGTTATACCATATATGTGTGTGTTTAATTATCTTTCTCCCGCTCTTCCCCTAATACGCACATTACTTTGAAAGTCCGCGAATATTTAATTTTATTATAGCTCTCTCAAATAAACTTGTGTTATACTCACAGATACAAAAAAAAAGACTTTTAAGCGATTTATATTTATATTATTGCAGCCATAAACATTTACCTATGTACTGTACTTTATAAATATTAATTAGATATTTATTTCAATAATTACTTTTAGTTACATCGTGTTCACCAACAACAACGCCAATTTTTACGATATCTTTATTCTCTATACAATGAGCTGCTGTCAGTACATATTGTTGAGATATTATAGTACAACCGCAATATATCAATTTATTAGTACTATCTACGAGTCCACACATCATAGGATATTCGTTTATCCCAGTTTCTGTACCACCTACTATTCTAGTCTAAACAAGTAACATTAATTATAGTTAATATTTTATTTTAAACGCTTAATCAAATGAAAATAATTTTAATAAATAGTTATATAAATTATAAACTATAAAAAGCAAGTAATAAATAAATAATAACAAACCTATTAATAAATGGCATTTTACGAGATACAATTTACACTTACTACTTTTTTCCAACCACATTTGCAATTATTTTCATCAAACGGATTCTCTGCTCGAATTTCGCATAAAAATTTACCTCCTTGCGAGTAAGAGGGTGAATCTAATTTTATAATCGGATTTTTTCCTTCAAGAATGAGTGAACCGAAACCACAGTATTTCTGCATACTTTTTCCAGCAATTTGGACAGAAAGAGTATCTTGAGTACAACCATTCTAATAAAATAAAATAATAATACATAAAATAATATAGATAAAATATTTTTTATAATAAAAATTTTATTAAAATATTGTATTAATCTTTTTAACGAATCTATTTTCAATGTGCTAAAGGTTTTAAAAATATTTTTAATTTAAAACAGAAAATAAAATTTTATATGTATCCTTTACAAATTTTTTTAATTTGTAACATCGATAAAAGTATTTTTGAGATCAAAATCATATTACATTGCAAAAAGCTAGGAAATAAATATATTTTTTTTTTTATTTTTTCTTATTAAATTGTATTAAGCTTGAAAACACCCAGTTACCGCTAAGTTCATGCATAAAGCTTAAACAAAATGTTTATCTATAAACTTACAACAGACGCTGGCATATTAACAGTGCAATTTATTTCGACATTAAAACGACTTTCCATTTGCCATGTGCAATTATTTTCACCTTTATACTTAGACGGATAATCAGGATTATACACATGATATGTTTGTCCTGCTTCTAATTTTTGAAAGTAATTGCAGGCAGATTCAATTCCATTTAGCATCGAGAGCGGCAGCAGCAAGCCAAATAAAACTGTTTTGACTAAAATAATTATTAAAAATATATATTTTGCAATTTACAAGATCGTAACATTGCTGCAACGTTCCGTGCTGTATGAATTAGCATTAAAACTTATTAATTATGACATTTAAAAAACAGGTTTTTTTGTAACATCAAAAATTATTTCTCGATAAATATAAGTTTATTTAATATTAAATAACAGTGTAGAAAATATTTAAAAAATATATATATTTTTTAATAAAAAATAAAAAATATTAAACATTAAAACGAAAGCAGATAATATACAATAAGATTTAATTACAATATATTATTATTGCTATTATTATAATTAACTTTTCAAGAAGAGATGAGAGAGTAAAAGAAAATTTCCTCTCACAATTATCTCTTATATATATATATACATCATATTTATCTTTATCCTTTGATTATTACAATAGAAATAAAATACAGCAATACAACTATGGAAATTAGAAGTATATAAAATATATTATAGAATTTGCATCTTGCTTTATATTATATTTTTATTTATTAGGTTGGCCAAAATACTGCTATTTTTTGTTGCAAAATATTTAAATAGATATAAGATTTAATAAAATATAGAAGAAATATTCTGAATTATATAAAGAGAGACCCTAAATAATACAAATAGAGTTTGTTACATTTAATTTGTTATTATATAATTAATAGTAGTATATCTCGTAACTATTTGAATTACTTCATATAGATGATTTATTTAATATTATTTTAAATTTTCACATACCCTCCATATTTCCACAGAATTTCATACAAAGCGTCATCATCAGGAGACAGTTGTATATTGTGACAAGTAACTTTCGTAAATGATCAAACAAGAAGCTTGTAGCGTATGAAGTGTATCGCAAATGTCTCTCTAACAAAATGCACAAAAGCGCAGTTGTTCCCCGGAACTTTACCCTATTATTTTGCACATAATGATGATAACGCGCCGATACTAATTTCTGATATTGCTTCGAAAATATTGTATAAACATATATATCATTTTGTTTCTATTTTCATATACGTAATAACTAATATTATTAAATTATTATACAATATTATACGACTATTATAATATATTATTAGCTAATATTTATATAATAGAGCTAATATTTGACAAAAATGTTGCAACAAATGTGATGAATTCAATTTCCCTTAAAAAAATAAACGTACAATGTGAAAAAAATAAATTAGCATAAAAAGATATAATACTCTGTCTGTAAAAAATAACTTTCCTTATTTTATATAATAATAACTTGATCTATATTAAATTTCGTGAATGTATATATAGAAAAATTTAATAAAACATCAGTGTTTTCTCTTCAAATTACTTTAATTTGGCATATATTTTCAAGATCATGATTCCGAATAACTTTTATAAAATTTTAGCCGTTTGTTCATTATTAAAGCGGGCTATATTTGTTTTTTGAGAGCTTTTTCTCATTAATTCTTTGGGCTACTATCTAGCATACGCGAAGATCTATCAGCGTGAAAGAAGCGTATGCACGATTTAATTTAATTTAAGTATGTATTTTTATATGCAAATTTTCAATTTTGTGTAGTCTACGATTTACTATTTTATATATTGTTTGACAGCTGCTGATGACCCAATAAGAGACCGAAACGTAGGATAATTAATAAATCATATTTGAAGAAAGAGCGTGTGCACTTTGCAATTACCACACTTGGCTCTTAATTAAGCCCATTTCTCCTATTCGTAAATATTGAAATTACAATCTTCTCGAATCATGTTTTTTAATGCATCTAAGATTTCTCTGTGAAAATCAAATTTTACATTTACTGTTAAAACACCATTTCTAATAGATACTGAGTGTGGTAGCGTAAAATTATTTTTATTATAAAATAATCAACAAAATAAGTAAATGGCATTCGTAACAACAATTCTAGTAAAAACTGCACTATTGTCGAATTATAAAATATGGATTTTAATTCATGTAGTGTTTATATATTAAAATATTCAATTTATGAAGTTTTTATCATAAAGTCCATTTTCTTAAGTTTATATTCTTTTTATTATTTTTTTCTATATGTATAAAAAACATATGTGGCGGACAGAAATTATGCAAAAAAAAAAAAAAAGAACATACATGTGGAGATATTTTAGATATAACTATCATTATATAGATATCCAGGTAAAAAAAACAAGGTATTCTACTTTAATGGAAGCAGCTATATATTTCCTAAACTTGATATCGTACAAAAAAATGTTTTAGACAAAATTTATAAATTGTTGAGGGAGAAAAAAGTTGATAATCTTAAATTTTCACTAAGATCATTTTTTAAAATCATATGAAGATCGAACTACTTTCTTTTTAATATTTTTGCATTGATGCTATTAATCTATTATTTAATGAAACTTTTTGTTCTTAATAGTAATGTAAATAACTAATTTCTTTTTTCTGTTATGGTTTTGTACGTCTTATTGAGTTTTATTTGTTTTGAAGCCCATTTATCTTTCTCGCTCGCGCAATATTAAGTCTCGTTGGGAAACGTTATTGTATTATATTTTTTTTATATTTGGTTTCTATTTTGCGTCTGTTAGTAGTTTCTCTATTAGTAAGTCACGTTTTTGTTGAATTATAAATTTGCACTTTAATTTTTCACTATTCCATCATTATTAAATTTTCAGGCAGTTATTTGACTTCAATTTTATTGTCCTCCAGCAAGTTCTGGGTAAAATTTTGTGATGGATGATAAATTTTGATCTTTGCTGACATGCCTTATTTGGGCTTATCCATGAGCGCCAATAATCAAAACATTAATTTCTTTTATAATTTTTACGATAATTTGATCGATTGTATTCTACTTTTCTATGCTTTTATTACGCTAAAGAGAGTCCAGTTTAGGATAGAAACGTTTATTGTGACATTATTATATTTTGCATTATTATTTTTACACAATTTGCGACATGCTTGTTTTAGTCAAAGTACTATTTTCGTCAACTTTAATTCATTAAGACTAATCTCGTGAATTGTTTATATAAATTATAATTTAAAATATATTACACGTACATTCGTTATTTGCTCTTCCAGCCTGCCTATTACTTTGTTAACATATTATTTCGTAAATTACTTTTATCTACATTGTTATAAGAAAAATAGAATTTTTATCATAATAACTAGGAATAACATCATTGCCGTTAATAATAGGGAAATATTATCAAGAAAAATATTATTTTCTTCAAGGAAAATGGATATGGTTAATAAGAACTTTTTAAAATTTTGTTAGTCTTTACGATTCGACTTAAACATATTTTTTAAATAAAATTATATATTTTTTCACATAAATTAATAAACCATAAGACCAACAAATACATATCAAATTAAATGGCTCAAACTGAACTCTATTGTGAGTATAGTGGTTGCTTACAAGACTACCTGTGTTAAGAAATGAAGAGGTGTACATAATTTTTTTATAATATATGTGTAGATATTTCGATATAATAAAAATTGTAGCGTTGTTCGAAGCAAATATAACAATGTATGATTAAATATAATTATTTCATAAAATATACGAATTTTAAAATATCAAGGCCGACGTCTATCATATATCTTTTCATTTTCAGTCCTGCAATATGGTCAACTTCCGACTTCATCTCTATTATGATTAAAAGACAATAATATGGCATATACATCAACTTCTAATAATAATTTATTGCACAGATTACAGATATTTTTTTTATTATATTAAATTAAAAATTATATTAAAAATTGAGAAAACTTTTGTTACACGCATATATATAAAAATACTTTAATAATAATTTATATATTGCTATCCGCGTAATATATATTAAAATGAAAAAACATCACACGCAGCTAATAAAATATATTATTAAATTCATAATATTTCCGTTTTTCTGATCTCCACAATTATGGCTATAGCATGGACACACACCAAATGGAGATTTTACCAGTAGAATCGAAAAATGTGATTGTGGCCATGTAATTCCTTTAAAGTGTATGCAGAGGCGCTGCTGTGCGAGTATTTAAACGTCTTATTGTTAGATCCTATGCACGATAAAGAAGATATTAGGAATAGGAATAAATATATTAAATATTAAGAGGATTTGGAATTATTTTACTTCAAACAAGGGAACGGAATGTATTCATTTCTAATTATTAATTCATTATACGGAAACGAATAATTTGATATGTAGTTCACGCATGCGCACGAAAATTTCGTCCAGAGAGATTTGTCCCTTCATCTCTCAATTCTCAATGCTGGGCCTAGGGTGGCCTAGGGCCTAGGCCCGGTGCCCGGTGCCTGGTGGTTCAGACTTCTCTCTGTTGACAATATACAATATATATCTATAGAAGTCTATGGATCGGTCATATGGTCGATGACATACTCACGCATGCGCACAAAAGTCCCGCCTAGATAGATTCGTTCCTCGTTCCTCCATCTCGCATTACGTGCACTTGTGTGTGAACGCGGAAACAGCAAATATTCCTTTAGAAAGGTCAGGAAATAGAACAGAATCGCGTTCTTTATTGATTTTGAGAGTTTGTAATAGAGGTATGCATCGATATATTATGTTATGTTGTTTGTATTATAACACATTGTAAATTTTATATTATTTGTAATAATTTTCTCTTTCTTTTCAAGATACATTTTCGTTATAAACTATGGTCCAGCATTTAGAAAATGTTAGGTTAAAGCCGCATGGCATTAACATCTTTTACATTTACACACAATAGTTAAAATCTAATTATAAATTAACAATTTCCATGCATTTGCATGTTATTATTTTATTTAATCAAAAATATAAGGTATACAATGTTAATAATTTGGAGTATTATCTTAACAGCTTGCATTAATTTGAACACATATTCTCATAAATTGTTTTACAATACTCTATTTAATTTATGTATTTATCATTTATTTGGTCCTTTGTTGTTGTATACTTTATTTTAATTTTATTGTGTGCTTTACTTATATAATTTATAGTATATTTTTAACCCTTAAAGATCACATATGGGTCATCTTGATCCTATCCATATTTTAACAATAGAATATCCCAAAGGATTAATATATTAATATTTTCTTTTTATTTATCATATGTCTTTAATGCATTATATAAGCTTTATTCAAAATTTTGTTGGTTGCTGTTTTTCTATCTGTGTATATGGATTATAAAACATATTTTTTTATCATAAAAATATAATAGATTCTCTCTCTCTGTACAAACAGAAGAAAATTTTTTGTTGTGTGATAAAGTTACATAAATTTTATTTACTTCTTATTCTACAAATTGCACTATAATATATAATTTGTATAAAAAATTAAAACTTATAATTTGGAAATAAAAAAAATATATATGTAGACATATATAATACATTCTATTAAATAAGATATGTATGTATATGTAATTTAAGAATATTCCAGTATATATTCGAGAAGAGAGAGAAGATATATGTGTGTGTTATATAATATATATTATAATTTTAGTAAAGTACTATTATGTAAGCTACAAGTACATATAAAAGGGATTTAAACTATTTGTCCCATCTCTTGAATCTCACATGTATTTTGTACCTTAGTACATATAGAGATTCAGTATGTATATATATATATATATATATTATATACATATATTATACTCATCCGTCATATATTCTTACAATTGTGTGTGTATTTTAACTATTTAATTTACTTTATATTAAATTGCATGAGATTTATGTTTTGGAATATATGAAAAAGCTTAGAGATGATTTTGATAATAATTTTATATTATACTTTACTAATTATACTATAGTTTTACAAAATAATAAATATATTAAAGCTATGTATTTTATGGTATATATTATATTTATAATTTATTTTAATTGTATACTTACGTTCTATTCTTTTTTTTAAATTAGTATTCTACACCATGCCACCAAAAAAGTCAATGGAAGAGACAGATCGGTTAACTCGTATAGCAATTGTGAATTCTGATAAATGTAAACCGAAAAGATGTAGACAAGAATGCAAGAGGTCATGTCCTGTAGTACGAATGGGAAAACTTTGTATAGAAGTCAATCCAAATAGTAAAATAGCAGCTATTTCAGAGGAATTATGTATTGGGTGTGGTATCTGTGTCAAGGTAATAATTATATCACAATCATAATCATATCAACAGTCATAATTATGACATATGCTTACAATATAATTAATATATAAAATTGATATAAAATATTTAAAATGTTCTTTATTAATTAGTCAAACAATCCTTAGAATTAAGTTGCTATTAAAGAAAATATATAAATCATAACATGTAACTTCGAATATCTTTCACATATACATATACAATGCCTATCTGTAAATATTATACAATTTTTAATGATGACATTAACAAAGACACATTCTTGCAGAAATGTCCGTTTGAAGCAATATCTATTATTAATCTTCCTAGTAATTTAGAGAAAGAAACAACTCATCGTTATTCGAAAAATTCATTTAAACTGCATAGACTTCCTATTCCACGTCCTGGCGAAGTTCTAGGACTCGTAGGAACTAACGGAATTGGTAAATCCACTGCACTTAAAATTTTAGCTGGCAAGCAAAAACCGAACTTGGGAAGATATTCTGTATGTATCCACTTAAAGTCCATGTAGAATACATACATATGCATGCATGGATTTTCAATAATAAAATGAACAATGTAAATTTTTTTATTTGAATAGGATCCACCAGATTGGACAGAAATTTTGAGTCACTTTAGAGGTAGCGAATTGCAAAATTATTTTACTAAAATTTTGGAAGATGATTTAAAAGCACTTATTAAGCCTCAATATGTTGACCAAATTCCTAAAGCTGTAAAAGGTACTGTGCAACAGCTTTTAGATAAAAAAGATGAATGCAAAAATCAAATGGAAATTTGCAGAATGCTCGGTAAGCAATAATGTTAATTCTTATAACACTTTCATGTAAAAGCAAAATAATCTAAATATCTGTTTAAATATTGATAATCTTTTACATATTTTATATTTCTGTCCAGATATAATTTCTTTCTTTTTCTTTTTTTTATTAGATTTATTACACATACGTGATCGAAGTATTGAAGCACTGTCAGGTGGCGAGCTTCAACGATTTGCTTGTGCAATGGTATGCATCCAAGATGGAGATATCTTCATGTTCGATGAACCTTCCTCATATCTAGATGTCAAACAACGTCTTAATGCTGCTAAAACTATTAGATCCCTTATTCATCCAGACAAGTAAAGATTTATTTTGTAAAAGACTTCATTAATATTTATTATATTTTTAATGTATTTATTATATTTATTTTAATATATCAGGTTTATAATAGTGGTGGAGCATGATTTGTCTGTTTTGGACTATTTATCAGACTTTATATGTTGCCTATATGGCGTTCCTGGGGCATATGGCGTCGTTACTATGCCTTTTTCTGTAAGAGAAGGAATAAACATTTTTCTTGATGGATTTGTTCCTACGGAAAATTTACGATTCCGTGAGGAATCTCTTGTATTTAAAGTGGCAGAAAGTGCAACTGAAGAAGAAGTAAAACGAATGAATCATTATGAATATCCTGCAATGACAAAAACAATGGGATCTTTTAAGTTAAATGTTGAAAAAGGGCAATTTACTGATTCAGAAATACTTGTTTTGTTAGGAGAAAATGGAACTGGTAAAACAACATTTATCAGGATGTTGGCTGGCAACTTAGCACTGGATGATGGATCAGGTAAACTTAAATATATAAGTATGCAAATTGTAGTTCATTATTGGTGAAGTAATCATTAAAAAAGTGGTATTCTATTTGACTAGTGAAAAAGACTTGTCTTCTTTTTAAAGTTGAAAATGGAATTATATACAGAGCGTTTTATGAGGAAAGTAATAAATTTCAACAATATATTTTTAAAATATTTTAGAGTACTCTAGAAAAAAAAAAAAAAAGTGTGACTCTATTTTATGAATATCTTTTCTCTGTTTTATGCTTGAGTAACTTGTACTAGACATTTTCTATAAAATACTAAGGATCTGTAATGTAAATTATATAATACTTTACATAAAATAAAACGATAAATATATTGTTTAGCAGAAACTATCCCTCAACTTCATATCAGTTATAAACCACAAAAGATAAGTCCCAAATCTCAAGGTGTTGTTAGACAATTATTACATGAGAAGATCCGAGATGCATATGTGCATCCACAATTTGTAACCGATGTAATGAAGCCTTTGAAAATTGACGATATTATGGATCAGGAAGTGCAAAATCTTTCTGGAGGAGAGTTGCAACGAGTTGCTCTAGCCCTTTGCCTAGGAAAACCAGCTGATGTTTATTTAATTGATGAACCATCTGCATATTTAGATTCTGAACAACGTTTGGTTGCTGCAAAAGTTATCAAAAGGTATTTGATAAATATTTTTGGTTATGGAAATGCACAATATGGTAAATAAATATTCTGAAAATCGCATTTACATTTTAGATTTATATTGCACGCAAAGAAAACAGGATTTGTAGTAGAGCACGATTTCATTATGGCTACATACTTGGCTGATCGTGTGATAGTATTCTCTGGTACGCCGTCTCTTGCAACTACTGCCCATAGTCCTCAGTCTTTATACAACGGTATGAATAGATTTTTGAAGCTATTGGGTATTACTTTCAGAAGAGATCCCAACAATTTTAGACCAAGAATTAATAAAAATCAATCAGTGAAGGTATGTATAAATTTTGCTAATTATTTGCTAAATTTTCTATATATTTCTCTGAAATTATATTTACGAAAAATTAATATATATATATATATATATATATATATATATATATATATATAAACATATAAATTCAAAAAAACATATATGACATTGCATTTACATGCATCACATTTATGCATATATAAAATGTATTTTTTAATATAAATGTGGATATAATATTTCTGAATCTTCTATCTAATTTAAAAGATAAAGAACAAGATCTTAACCTTTTTTTTCTTTTATAGGATTTAGATCAAAAGAGAGCTGGACAATATTTCTTCTTGGAAGAATAAATACATGATGTTTTCTACAAGTTGAATGGGTGGCATATATAAAAAACTGTTAAAGAAGTTTTTTAATCTTTATACCTTTAAATGACGTACAGAAATATAAACATATAATGTATATCATAAAATATTAATGCTATATATGTTTTATGATAATCTGGAATGTATTATTTAATAGAAATATTACTCTCTTATACAAATAAAAGAATTATTTTACTTTGCAAGTAATGAAAAATATACAAAAATAAGTAACAACAAAATAATAAAATGGATTATGTACATAAAAATTAGAAAAAAACTGCAAATATTGATTTTGTACAAGTATATTTATTAATAGCTATATAATATATATAATTTGCATGTATCTGATGTGGAAATAAAAATCGGCGAAATCTCATACCATAAATCATATGTGCTAGCTAGATCACTCCCGACTAGATACTATTAAAGATAATCAACCGTAGGTAAATTTTCGTATTTTAATTATCATCTCTGTAAAAGATGTTAATGTATTTACCGTCTGTCCATTAGAAAGAAGAATTTCAAACGTTTACGTTTCATAGATCGCTTCTTCTTTAGGCTTTTTGCCATTGTCGATTTCGCTGATTTCACTTGTAATCCAAAGGAAACATAACCTCTCTGTATGAAGACAGAATTGTCAATCGCTGTGTCAGATTCGCGAATAATAAACGTGTAATTTGAATAAATAAAACGATTTAATCAACGTAAAAATGCCAGACCATTTGGGAGAAGACATGCGAAAAGTAAAGAATGAGGAAGAAAAAGAAGAAAAGGAGATAAAATGTGAGTTGTATCTGTCTGACTTTCTTTGTCATCTTATCCATTTTATTATCTTATTTTCTAAAGATTATCCTCTGAATTTACAGCATTGGATGAAGGCGATATTGCTTTATTAAAAACTTATGTGAGTCAAACTTCTTAAATTGTTATTACAAGAATTTTAAGATTAGATATAGATATTTGGAGATGAATACACGTTAATCATATAAAAATGTCATATCTCGAATTAATTTTAATATCCCTCTAAATTTCTAAATATAAACATTACAATATGCAATATCATTTTCATATTAATTAGGGCCAGGGACAATACACAAAGAGTATTAAAGCTGTTGAAGAGGATATACAAACTATCATTAAGCGTGTGAATGAATTGACTGGCATCAAAGAATCGGATACTGGTCTGGCACCACCAGCACTTTGGGATCTAGCAGCGGATAAACAGACTTTACAGAACGAACAACCGCTGCAAGTGGCACGCTGCACCAAAATTATAAATGCGGATTCTGATGATCCAAAGTATATAATCAACGTGAAGCAATTTGCGAAATTTGTAGTTGACTTAGCAGATTCTGTAGCTCCAACTGACATAGAGGAAGGCATGAGGGTAGGAGTGGATCGTAACAAGTATCAAATTCATATTCCACTGCCATCCAAAATTGATCCTACTGTAACAATGATGCAAGTAGAAGAAAAGCCCGATGTTACCTATAGTGATGTTGGTGGTTGCAAGGAGCAAATCGAGAAATTGAGAGAAGTTGTTGAAACGCCGTTATTACATGTTAGTATATCATCATATTTTTTTAGTAATTTTTTTTTTTATGAAGTATCAAAAATAAATAATAAAAATTAATTGCAGCCAGAAAAATTTGTTAATCTGGGTATTGAGCCACCAAAAGGTGTTTTGCTGTTTGGGCCACCGGGTACAGGAAAGACTTTATGTGCCAGAGCAGTGGCTAACAGGACAGATGCTTGTTTTATTCGTGTAATTGGTTCAGAATTGGTCCAAAAATACGTTGGTGAAGTAAGTCAAATCTCGTGTAAAAACTTAATTATAAAACTTTATGTGTGGATTGCAATACATGACAATTTGATTTTTCGCAGGGTGCTAGAATGGTAAGAGAACTGTTCGAGATGGCGCGAAGTAAGAAGGCGTGCTTGATCTTCTTCGACGAAATCGATGCCATCGGTGGCGCTCGCTTCGATGATGGTGCCGGCGGTGATAACGAAGTGCAACGTACTATGTTGGAGTTAATCAATCAATTAGACGGGTAAACTATCCTCCCCTAAAGATCTTATATTTAACTGTTTTATGATTTATTTGTAAATAAATTTCTTCATTGTTTCAGATTCGATCCACGTGGCAACATAAAGGTTCTAATGGCGACGAATAGACCGGATACATTGGATCCTGCGCTGATGCGACCGGGTCGTCTGGACAGGAAGATAGAATTTGGTCTGCCAGATCTCGAAGGACGCACGCACATCTTCAAAATTCATGCGCGTTCGATGAGCGTCGAGAGGGATATTAGATTCGAATTGCTCGCTCGTCTTTGTCCCAATAGCACAGGTGCTGAAATTCGATCCGTTTGCACTGAAGCTGGCATGTTCGCGATTCGAGCACGGCGCAAAGTTGCCACGGAGAAAGATTTCCTCGAGGCGGTCAATAAAGTCATCAAGTCGTATGCCAAATTTTCCGCGACACCAAAATATATGACTTATAATTAGAGCGTATTTACGATCCGTTTGATTTTCGTTGCCGATAAGTTAATATTAATGCGATATAAATCTTATAATTATTTATATTGCTGAATCTATTGGATAAATCAAGAAACAATTTCGTTCTAATAAACTGTTGTTTTCTTTACGAGTTCTTTGAGAGTGTTGTTGTAATTCCAATAATTTGACTTTTCTATGCATATAAGTCTTCGAATTTTATTTTAATCGGCTTATCGGGTATATTTATTAGTAATGAAAGTGAACCGAGGGGTTCTCCACACCATGTAAACCGCAAATTTCTGGATATCTACAAAGAATGCATTAAATTATGGAATCGCGCGCTACAATATTTATAGTATATAACTTTTAAAATACATTACCCGAAGTAAGAGGACTTGCAAATTCTGTTCCGCAAATCGTCTCGCAATGCACGATCGCGGACCATGACCAAAGGGCAGTACTATATATGGATTTACAGATTTTTCTCTCGTCTTATTTATTTCATTGGTAGTATCGCGTAACCATCTTTCTGGTATGAACGAATTCGGTTCATCGAAATATTCGGGAAGTCGACAAATTATTTGATTCTGCGTGACAACTACTGTCTGAAACATTTTAAAAACATTATCTCTTTACATAAGCTATTTTTCTCTTAAATATATTACTCTTTTTAAAATAAAACATTTAATTTTATAAGCAAAATATAATATTACTCCTTCGGGAACGTGATATCCGCTAAGGATCACGTCGGTCTGCAAAATACGACCTATTCCTACAGAGATAGGATTCATACGAAAAGTTTCCTTTATTACAGCCTTGGTATATAAGGCGTTCCTCAAAGTGTCTGCTGTTATTGGAGAAGTATGATCTGTTAATAAAGCCGTAGCTTCCGATCTCAGCTTTTCCTGAACATCTGTATTTTTTGCAAGATTATACAAAGCATATGCCGTGCTATATGTTGTCTAAAATTAAAATTGTATTTTTTTCTTACACTTTCATTGTCTGTGGTAATTATATTTAGGAAATTAATTATTATAATTTTACGTATAAGACATATAATTAATTTCGAGAAACTTACAGTATCCACGCCAGCGAGCAACATGTCACATGTCATGCCCACGACATCTTTGATATCTAAATTCTCATTTTTCAAATACTGTTCGAGAAGTGATTGTTTTCGAAAAATTGACGAATCTTGATTTTTCTGAGTAACCATTTCCAGCGCTACTCTGAAGTATTTAAAAATGGAATTAAAAGCCATAGTAGAATTGTGTATAATTTGTGAATAAGAGATTTTAATAGAGATTGATTTCACAAACATAATGTCGTAAGTAATGTAAAAATTTTTATGCTGTTTTACTTATATTATCGTCTTTTTTTTTTAAAGAAGAAAGTAATGTTACATAAAATTAATCACGGCGCTATATATTTGTGTTGCAAACATTATTGTAATTAATTTCTGGCTATTAACTTACTCTTCCATATAATTTTGGGCTCTGCGCAACTTTTTATACAATGGTGTTTCAAAAAATCGCCAAAACATTGGGCCATTGTCAAGTTTCAAAATTGCACTATTTGTCGTAAATGCTGCATTAATAAGTCTTGAACTGCGGGAATTCTCATGTCTTTCTTTTTCTGATAAACTCTGCATTCTTATATCAAAGACAACGAGACACGTCACTGCCATTACCAATAAAGTAAATTATAATAATTATATTAATTTCAGAATTTATCTTTTATATATATTTCGTATTTTATGTGCTCTTATCTTAATATGAATGGCTTTAAGCAAACTAATCAGTAGATCTAATGAATGAGATAATATAATTTGTCTTAATAATCTTAATAAAATCTTACATTCAAGAAAAAGACGCGAGAATAATGGTAGGAAATCATCGGTTTTTTCACGAGAACAGAGCCGTACAAACTCTTGAACAACGAGATCGGTATCCTCTAGATAATCGATGACGTTTTGTGGTTTGCTAAGGACTTTTTGAAATTCACGACGCAGTCTCCACCATTCAGTACCATTTCTAATTAAAAAATTAAATTTAGAGTACATTTTCTGTTATCAGCGCAACTCGAAGCGATTTTAACTTGACTTGATCTGGTTGAGGACCTTTTTTATATTTTTTTTATACAACGGAATGCAATATATACAAAATATTGTAAAAATCAGAAAAAAATTCTTACGTGGATATAAGACCTCCATTGTTGTAGATGTTACTCCTGTCTGTTCTATACTTAAGAAGTGCCAGGTGAGACCTTCTCTTCGGATGTAAGCCCGCTTCGGCTTTGAAAATTTTCGCGATATCTTCCGGTCGGAATACCCAAACTATTGATTCACCTGGTATTATTTCTTCTCGCACTAAAGATCCATACCGCTTTAGTTTCAACAAACCATTCATATCCAGTTTGACAAAACTGTATTCACCTATGTCATTGACATACTTAATAAGATTATATAGTTTATTACAATAAAAATATATATTAAATGCAAAAAAAATAAAATAAAAAAAATCGATAGAACTAGAATAGGAGTCTCATTCCTAGTTCAGTAGAAATAAAAAAAAGAAAACGTAAGTTTCGCGCTTTCACCGCAAATTTAATTTTAAAAATTTGTATATAATCCAACATTATAATAATGCTATTCTTACCGATGAATGGCAGATACTTGTACAACGTGCCAATAACGGGCAAGGACCTTGGTCCTGGAATGTCTTCGAAAGGTTTCGGTTCGTTTCTATCAACATGATTCGGATTAGTCGAACAAAATCGAGCGAATAATTTTTTTATTGCCCCACTTCCTATATGTTGTTTCATTCGCGTATACATTACTATTCTATTCGTTTATCAAATATATATATTTTGCACCTATATATATATATATATACTCTATGAATAGTTTTATTGCCAAATGTTACACTTTTTGAAGGAGAACTGTAAACAATGCAGCAGAGAGAACAGGTTTTAGAATCTGTGTGCAGGCTACTTGAAGTCTCGACCGGTCAATGATTTTCTACCTCTCGTTCTTTACTTCTCCGCCTTTCTTTCGTATAATCTTCCGATCTTCTTATTCTGAATCGTTGGCATAAATTTGATGCTAGGAAGATAAAACCTGCATATCGTTCCTTAATAATACTTTTAAGGAAACATGAGCGTATGCTGACGAATGATGCTGACTGCTAACATTGACTATCGTGACTTTGGCTAGACACTGACATAATATTAAATATTTACTTAAATATTAGCTATCTATATATATATTTATAAGATTCGAAATATTATTTACTTTATCTTTGATAGAGATATTATGACTTGTTCATATATATATGAAAGTCTATAACAAAACATTATTATAAATATAAAATATTATTATAAAATATAAAAAAAAAATATATATATATATCTAATTTTTGAAAATTGTCGCAAAATTGTTATACTTTCCAATTTAATATACGTAGAGAGAGATAGATAGAGACAGAGAGAGAGAGAGAGAGAGAGAGAGAGAGAGAGAAATTCATCTTAATAAAATAGCAATATTTTCTATAAAAATATTATAAAAAAAGTTTACAATCAAAATATTTATAATAAAACTTAAAAAATCTAATAATATACTATTAAAACAAACAGAAAACACTTTCATAAAAAATATTTTGTATATATATTTTATCAAAACTATCGTATAAATCTCTTTTTTCCTTTTCAATTTTTTAGGATTTGACATTAGCGATTTTATTAATTCTTGTTCACCACAGCGATTGTAAATACCGTTAACAATAAATTCCATTCTCAACTGCATCAGCCACCTTTCTCCTGTACCGTTTAGTCCTCATTCTTGCTGTTTTCACGAAACATTTCGACTGACTGGTCGATAACAAAGTCTGATTAAATGTTTCTTTAGGAAGGATTTAACAGTCAAGCATAACGAGTTTGTTGAAACAGATAATTGACAAAAACTGTGAAGTATTGGTTAAACTGAGTAAAGAAAATATTGCAAAAATGTGGCTGTTCCATAGTCAGTGCATCAGTAAGGCGCGTCTCGTAGGCAAGACAGTGGTTATAACAGGAGCGAATACCGGGATCGGCAAAGAAACTGCCAGAGATCTCTACAGAAGAGGTATTTTTACAGTTACATCTCATAATTTTTTTAATCTTAATAAATGCACAATTTTTTGAAACGACGATTTATTAAACTGAAAGAGAGAGAGAGAGAGAGAGAGAGAGAGAGAGAGAGAGAGAGAGAGAGAGAGAGAGAATTAATGTGTATAGGTATCTATATATCATATTTGTTTAATGACTTCGCAAAATTATAATTTTAAATTCTGTGTGTACGTGCACTTTATTCTTGATAGTAATAAATTTATATATTTTCTAATGCCTAAGATATATCCCAAATATTTCAAAAAGACATTCTTGAAAAAAATTTGGTTTACAAATAGCTAATCATATTTATAATATTAAAGTTTCAAGTTTAATACATAATAATGTATAATATATAATATAAGAAAATATATAATAAACTAAAAAAATAATATTTATACATTTATTTAAAGTAGGAGCACGTAGTTTCTTTCTCTCTGAATTACTAGTAGAATAAAAATTATAATTATTATTATATTTAGCTAACAAACGTGTGTGACAAAACATTTATGAGTATCAATTGTAAAGAATTCATTATAGACTTTATATAACTATATAATTATTTATACTTTAATTATTTATATTTTATACTTTTACTTATACATAAATGAAATAATGTGAATAATACACAATCAAACTCCAAACACATATATTAGTTAAGAATCAAATTTTAAAATGCTTTCTTATTTTATCTTTTAAATAACGTGTATATCGCACACAACAATGCACGTGTTGTGCCGTCAAAACATTGTCGTAACAATAAACAACCGCGAACATGCATACACATATATAGCATTAATAGAATTATCTTTCTTTCATATTTAATATTACACATTTTATATTGTTTATGCGGCTTAAAAATATAATTTTCATTTTTAACGAATTTTTAAAGAATTTTGTTTTTATTTATATCTTACATCTCTGTTTATTTATTAATATAGATAATAAAGTATATGCTATTCTAAATAAGTTAATAAAGAAAGAACAAATGGCAGTTGAAAAATATTAAAAAGAATATAGAATTTTATTAGTTCTTTTAGCTTATATAAATATGACATATTTCTTTTTATATATATAGGAGCAAGGGTAATTTTAGCCTGTCGAAATTTACAAAAAGCAAAGGATGCACTTGAAGATTTAAAAAAAAATCCACCTTCAAGGTAAAAATAAATAAAAACATAACATAATTTAATAAACATAATATCGCATCGATTTACTAGCATTTTTTTTAGATTAACTAATCTTTTCATAATTATTTATAACTTGATAATAAATAAGCTAATATGTTGTTATATATATTTAAAACCAGCAGTTAATATAATTAACAATTAACAGTTACAAAAAAATAGTTTTGATAATCATTATGAGATAATGCAATAATTTTTAGAGCGGACAGGGAACAATTTCAAGGTAATCCAGGTGAGCTCGTAATTTATCGATTGGATCTCTCTAGTCTAAAAAGCGTGAAAGAATGTGCGAAAACCTTGTTAATGAAGGAATCGGCTATTCATCTACTAATAAATAACGCCGGTGTGATGATGTGCCCGCAAGAAATAACGGAAGATGGATTTGACTCACAATTACAAACAAACTACATCGGCCACTTTCTTCTGACGCTTCTACTGCTGCCAAAAATGCAATCTTCCGATCCTATCTGTAGAATATTGAACGTATCATCGCGTATTCACATTTGTACGTAAACTTAATAAATTATATGTACTTACGTTACGTATAAGTTATATAAATATAAATATGATAATGCAAAGATTGTGTTGATGAGCAGTAATTTTATGTAAGATTTTAACGTAAAAATCATAATGTTATTATAGGCCATTATCTCTAATAATAAAAGAAGATAGCTGATATACTATGGTTATTAATATATTGCAGTTGGTGCTATACATGATGATTTAAATTTGAAGGAATCATACACTCCTCTTAAGGCCTATATGCAAAGTAAACTGGCAAACATATTGTTTACCAAGGAACTCGCTCGTCGGTTAAAAGGTGAATAATAAAAATAAAATTATTTATTATCAGATGAAAAATTGAAATTATACGTTTTATTGCATTTTATACAATAAAATATAATATATAATATATAATAAAAATTACAATAACAAATTATAAAAGGTTAGCTTAGAGATATTAATATATTTCATGAGCCAATTGTCTCTAATAATGTTGTACGATGTGATAAGACGATTTTTCTCTTTCTTCCTTTCTTTCCTTTCTCTGCTACAATGTTGAGTTGACAAAAAGATACAAAAAATTTTTTAAAAAGGAATTATTGTGTAGAACTATAATTAATAAATCAAAAATTTTTTTTCAGAAGCAAACATTAACGGAATAAATGTATATTCCTTGCATCCTGGCGCTATAAAAACAGACCTAGGTCGGCATTTTAGTAGAACAATATTTCCAGGTGCAAACACTATTATTCGAGCGATCTTGCGACCAGTTTTAAAGAATCCTGAAGAAGGTGCACAAACGACGATATATTGTTCGGTAGATGAAAAAACAGCTAACGAAACTGGTCTCTATTACCAGTAAGGAAGAAAATTATATTATATAGAAATTATTTCTTATAAAAAATAATCAATAAGTATAATAAAAAGTAAATTAAATAATCTTTAGAATATAGCATATGATATTATTTTACCGAAAGATGAGTCATATCATGCATATATAGTATGTTCTTTGTATTTCTGTTATACAAATTTTAGTTGTGTAATATTTTTTACATTTTTATAAATGATGTCTCTTTAAAATATTTGTTCTTACTTACATATTTCTCTAGATTTGTGTTTATATTATACATAACAATTTTTTTAGAGATAATTATATGTAGTTTTTTTCTATTCCATTTACACACACAAATAAATATATATATTTCGAACAATATCTTTCTTTCGCAGGGAATGCAGAGTTGCGACTCCACATTGGCGAATCCAAAATGATCAAATTGCTAAAGACTTATGGAACGAAACTTGTCGGCTTCTGCATTTAAAACCGGACAAAGATCTTGCCACGTTTTTAAAAATCATTTCGTGTCAAATTGCTGATGAATAATATTGTATAACTGCATAATATATGATAGAATAATATATGAATTAAATAGTATATGATTGAATAATGATATAAATATAGGTTATGTCTCGACAATCGCATCCCCTAAATTTAGTGATCTCGGAGTTCCTAACCCGACCTGAAAACGAAAAAAACAACGTTTGTAACTTAATGGATGTTTATCTTGCACACTTCAACCTTTTCGAACAAATCATGCACTTCCGACTCCCTGGTTACCTAGAGTTCCCGTATGAGAACAGGCATCTCGATCCTATAATTAATACTGACTTGGGTTTCCAAATTGGGGGCACCGATATGACGGATGTTAACGACATTTTCAACCGTCTCTCAGCTCCTTTCGAGTTCAACGTAACGTACTATACTGATGGCTCTCGCGCGGAGTCCGGCAATGTGACTGGATATGCTGTGTTCGCTCCGGAGCTCGGCTATGAATACAAAGAGAGAATCAATAATTATAACACCATCTTTGAGGCTGAAGCTTTGGCAATTCAACATGCAATCAATTCCATACTTGATAAAAAAATAAAAAAGTCGGTTATTTTCTCCGACTCTCTGAGCGTGTTATCTAGTCTCTCGAACCCGGTAGCAACGTATAAATCGCATCACGGGATCTTCCAAATCAGAGGCCCTCTTTTTGAATGCTCTAAGCAATCACTGGAAATCCATATTATCTGGATACCTAGTCATAGGGGGATATACGGTAATGAGAGGGCTGACATTTTGGCTAAGGAATCTCTGCATCTCCCTGATCTTCTTCTCTTGAGTAAGTGCCATTATACCAACCTTTATTCTAGATTTAAATCCCTCTCAAAGAGTAGAGTCACTCGTGTTATCCAAATGGAGAGTCTTCTTAAAGGAATCAAATACTTTGCGCATAAGCTCGACATTCTTTCACCTCCTTGGTACACTAATGGAAAGATCAAGGAGATACTTTCCAGACCTGTAATCACACTAGTGTCAAGACTGAGATCAAACCATATTGCAACTATGGGTCATCTTTGGAGAAAGAGTATCACTGACTCTTCAGAATGTGTATGCGTGCATTCTTTTCAAGACTTGAATCACATTTTCTTTGGTTGCCGTAACACATCTGACAGCTGTAATTTACTCATCTCTGGACTAAAAAAAATCAACCCCAACATTACACTTTGCTGGGATTTACTTGCACATTTCGGCCCGATTCCGTGGCTCACGCCTATTGCCCCCCACTCACCGCTCATGCGTTAGCAACGAGTCGCCAGATATGCGTAACTAAGGACCGCGGAGCTTCGTCTCAGGAGCGTTTATATGTAAAAATGCCCAAATATAATAATAAGACAATACTTTTCTAAATACAGCGCGAAAATTCTTAGAATTAAAAGTATTGTCTTATTATTATATTTGGGCATTCTTATATACGGACGCTCCTGAGACAAAGCGTCGTGTTCCTTAGTTACGCGTATCTGGCTACTCGTTGCTAACGCACGAGCGGTAGGGGGCAATAGGCGTGAGTCACGAAATCGGGCCAAAATGTGCAAGTAAATCCCAGCACTAGATGTACAGACACTGGCTTTCACTAACGACACTAGAGTATATCATCTCTTGCACAACTTCGTCAGGCGTAACAATCTATCCATATGACCAATTGATTTACAGCAGTATCTAGTTGATGGTGTATGGACGAATCCGCTTGGAGGTCTTTTAGCCAATACGAAGAAGAAGAAGATATAAATATATAAATTATATAATTTTAAAAAATGTTATTGAAGTAATATATAAATATGAAATAAGATACCAAAAATGGCATAAAAAATAAAAGTTTAAAGTAATTATTGCAAAATATTGTAAATAATATATATATATATATATATATATATATATATATATATATATATTTATTTATTTATTTAAATATATATTGCACACATAAATGTGAACCTGAATAATTGGTATTTTAAGCTACATATTCTCGCAAAATATGATTTTTCTTTTCTCATATCACGCGACATGTAAACTAGTATTTATGCTACATATCAATTTATTATAATTTTAAAGGTATAATTTGTTAAAATATGTTAAAAGCCTTTGTTTTAATTGTCTTTTAATAATACGTTTATGTTTAATTCTACACATATCTTACATTTTTAATATTTAATAAATACTTAATATATACTCCAATATTATTAATATTTCAATACAGATACTACATTTGCTTAAAATTTGCTTTAAATTATCAATTAATTTATAAATCGACAAAAAAAGTTTAATTTTTATAAATTTTTCTATCAAATATAAGTCGCAATATTTAAAAACTAATTTATACTGATATTTATATGCATGACACGCAACAATGACTGAAGACTAATAATATATTACAATTGAAAAAACAACTTTTTCTATCAAATATAAATTGTGACATTTAAAAAACTAATTTATATTAAAGCATGATACACAGCAACATTGACATAACTGACGTCAATCGAAATAACTTTCTCTATTAAATGGACATCGTGACAAATAAAAAACCAATTCATATTAATATATGATGATATAACAAGCATAAAAAGTTACTTTTTTTCACTTTTATAATCAATTATAATATAGTCGTAGGGGGACAAAACATTAAAATTGACATTCGCGTTAAAATTTTCAACAGAATAAAGCGATCATCGTAACATACGTCTAGAGTGCGCACTACATTATAGCGACCACACTTGTCCCTCTTCTTCCATGCAGTTTTACTCCCGTTATTGAAGTATCTTTCCTGTCAATGAGCACTACATTGTCATATTCTTGCTGTGTTCAGTGCAACGCTTAGCTCGACAAGATAAGAAGAGTATTTTACTCGCAAAATAGTGAAATAGTGAAAAAAAAATTCCAGATGTGGACCTATCATAGATTGTGCACCAGTAAGGCGCGTCTTGATGATAAAGTTGCAATAATAACGGGTGCGAATACCGGAATCGGTAAAGAGACTGCCAGAGATTTTTACAGAAGAGGTAAATATCGATTTTTAATTTCTACGTTATACAAAGTACGTAGTAATTCGTGTGATACAATTATATTGTAAAAAAAAAAGAAACAATTTTTCGCATAAAAATTAATAAAATATGTAAAATCAAATTATTTTGTACGATACCTAAAATCCTCGAGAAAAATCATATTTTACTGCTGAGTATATTACTTCCATAGTACTATAAATTTTTGTCAAATAAATTATTTGCATATATAAAACAATAAAATATATATATTAATTCACAATTTTATATATTTTATATATTAATATTACAATATATAAAATATATTATAATTTGTAAAAATTATATATTTTTTAATATCACTTTTTGTATATAATATTTATATAATACATATTTTTTAATATTTAGAGATTAAAACTTTAAAACTTTTTTTAATTTTATGTTGTTTTACTTTAATTTCCTAAATATTCTGACAGTGTAGTATATGTATATATACAGAACTGTCAAGAAAATTAGATATCTTTTTAAGGACAGATTTTTTGACCAATTTGGAATCGATTTTTTTAGCAAAAATATCAATAATAGCTTTGTAAATAAACATGTTTGAAATCCAGAAAAGACTATAGCATTTAAAAATAGAATAAAATAATTTTACAAACTCTGTTTATCTGTGCGTGATAATCTTTATCATAAATCATTTATGTAGATATAATTATTTATTATGGTATTTTAATAAAACATTAATAATACAGAATATAAGTATATATATGTAATATAATTATATATAAATATTATGCGTGTGTGATTGCATTTTTAGGCGCAAGAGTGATTTTGGCTTGTCGCAATGTGGAGAAAGCAAAGAATGCAGTGGAAGAAATAAAGAATGATCCATATTTGGGGTAAATATATGAAGCTATATTTAAGTTTACAGTTATCGTTTGATGCAATCTATTCTTAAAAAAAAAAAAGAAAATATAAAAATTCGAAATTATAAATTATGAATTTGTATGTTTCAAAGTTTAAACGAACAGTCAGTAGATCTTTTAACTATTTTAATTGTTATAAATGATTTGATTTAAGAGATGAAAATAAAATTCTAACAATTTTAAATGTATACTAATGTCGCATTGTATACAGTTGTCATGGTGGAAATTGTATATTTTGAAATAAAATATTTGCAAATTTCGAGATAGGAAATGTGGAATGCGCAATAGAAATATATAGATTATTTTATTTAACGATATAAAAATATATAAACTAAACTTCATTTTTTTAGATTGTATATATATATATATATACAGTAAGATTTGTAAGGCAGTTTAGAAAAAATATAAATGTTAACATGGAAAACATTCGTATATATTATATTATTATAAATACAGTAATGCATTGCATTATACTGCAAATATGTTACATTGCGAGATTAGTGCAATGTCACATTGCAATATTACAAAAAACGGACTCTGGATTCTTTTTAAACACGTGGCAAATCAATAATCTAACATCTATGCATTTTTTTGTTACAAGATTGATCTTGAGCTCTCTATATCAATAATCAATCATTTATGATGAAATCATAAGTCGTATGCCCACATTCCTTTGCCATAACAATTCTGTTTTTTCTTTATTACCATATATAACGACGTACATTTTATCTACATTGATTTATCAACATAAATAATCAAAAATATCAGATATAAATTAAAATAATGTTTTTTAAAAATGCATTAAATATGTAATATAAACATTATAAAATCAAGGATTTTAAGCCTCATGAACAGTATATAAAGTATATTATATTAAATTTAATTAAAAAAAATAATTTCATGTTAAATTTTGTATGTGTATGGGTATGCGTAAATACGTGCGTGAGTGTGTATGCATGTTTGCACGTTTATTTGCGGTTGTTTATTTTTTATGTTATGACAATGTTTTAACCGCGAAATGTTATTGTGGTGTACACATTATTTAAAATGTATAGAAAATTAAATTAAACAATTTTAAAATTAAATTTTAAGAATAATATATCCAAATAAGTAGTAGTTTAAATCTAATATTTCTTTAAAATCTCTTTTATATACAAATATTTTGCAAGACTTATGTTTATCAAAATGTCTGCTTCCTTTTTTTATTTTATTTTTTTATTTGTTAATTTCATAATTATCATTATTTGTTTATAAATAATTCTGGATATATAAAAAAAAATACTGACTTTATTTATGTGATGTCTGCAATTATATCTCGGAACTAGAAATTTTGTAATTTTATTATTTACATCGTAATATGTACAAACATAAATTATTTCTACTGTCCTTACACTAGATGCAGTAACATCTTTAAGAAACGGTAAAGCATTTTGAGAAAACTAGTAACTAGTACCCCCGCGATCGCATCGTGAATTATTCACATTATTTCATTTAAGAAAAAATAAGAAACATAAAATCGTAATGAAACCGAACAAAATCGTTTACAAAATATTTTTTACATGTCATTATATTGTATTTTTTAAATATATCTTATATTAAATATATCGTATATTTGAATATTCTTCTCACAACAAAAATATTAATTTTTATTCTGTTAGTGATTCAAAGTTAGTGCTATTACTTTCTGTATGTATGTTTGAATGTGTGAATAATTATAGATTCTCTGCCATTTATATATAATATTAACCATATTCCTTTTCATTTGTTTGAAAGTTTTCCCGCAGCTCCTCAGACTCTCAAATTAATTATTCATTGTTTTATAAATAATCTAATTGTTTATCATGCATCATAATAAAAACATATAGTCCAAACGTTAAACAAATTTATTTCGAATATTTATTGTAACATTAAATTTTTCTAAATGAGCTATCTTCTAAATTCTAAATAATAATTGACTTTATAAATATTCACAGTTTTATATTACTCTTATTTTATATCATAAATCAAATAGTTTATATTAACACATAAAATTTTTAGAAAATTTTCTGATATTTAACTGTAAGCATATATGTAGACAAGACATTTGTTTCTTGGAAATTCTTTTATAAAGAAATAAAAAAAATGTAGTTTATAATTATTTTAAATGCCATATTTATAATTAATGACATAATAACTTTTTGTTAACATTCAGTACAGATAGCAAACAGTTCAATGGTAAACTAGGCGAGTTTGTGATCTATCCATTGGATCTCAGTAACTTAAAAACTGTAAAAGAGTGCGCTAAGAAGATATTGGCAGATGAATCAGTTATTCATATATTAGTAAATAACGCCGGTATAATGATGTGTCCGCAAGAAAAAACTAACGATGGGTTCGAGCTGCAGCTACAATCGAATCATATCGGACATTTTCTTTTGACACTATTATTGTTACCAAAAATACAGTTATCCACTCCTGGCTGCAGAATAATTAACGTGTCATCGATTTGTCATCTCCGTACGTATGAAAAAAACAGAGAAACAATGTGTAAAAAATAACAGAACAGATATTATATTACTAAAATTTGATATATTTTACGATTTTTCTTTTTTTCTTTTTGGTAACAAATTTTTTTGGCTAATATATATTAATATATATAATCAGAAAATAATTACATATTATTTAAATAATATCCGTTATTATCTGTTAGCAATATTTATTATTATCATTGCAGTTGGTAATATACATTTCGATGATATAAATCTGGACAGATCGTATAGTCCTATGAAAGCATATGCGCAAACCAAACTGGCGAATGTACTGTTCACCAAGGAACTTGCACGTCGATTAAAAGGTAAAAAAATAAAATACATACATATAATATAAAAAAAAAAAATAAATTTGCGATTATTTACATTTAAATAATAAATCATTCAAGAATTAATACTTTTTGATACGATAAAGTTATTTTATATGTGATATTGTGCCAAGATAATATAGTTTTCTTATAGAAAGATTATTAAAATTTAATTTACAGAGGCGGGAATTAGCGGAATAAACGTGTACTCCTTGCACCCCGGCGTAATAAGAACCGAATTAAGCCGACATTACAGTAAAACGATAATTCCGGGCGCGAAGTTTTTCTACCGGAATATTATGCGGCCATTCATCAAAAATCCAATACAAGGAGCGCAAACAACAATACATTGTGCGGTTGATGAAAAAGTGGCTAATGAGACCGGTCTTTATTATGTGTAAGAGAAAATTATACGACATAAAATCTTTTTTTATTCATTATAACAATATACAAACGATAAATTTCTTTTTTCTGTCATTTATGTGTTTCTTATCTAAAATCTATTTTTAACAAATTTATATATATTGTTACTATTATAATATTTATTTTTATATTGTTACTATTATATTTATATTTATTTTTAATAGAGAATGTCGCGTGACCAGACCGCAATGGAGGGCGAGAGATGATCGAATAGCCAAGGATTTATGGGATCACACTTGCCGGCTTTTGCATTTGGAACCTGATGAAAATCTTACCACATTTTTGCAAACTATTTCGCGCCAACTTGCCGAATAATATTTATTCATATAGTATCGATTCATAGTAAAATGATATAATTTCTTGCTTTTGATAAATTTTTACGTTTACAATATACATGATATGTGAATAGACGTGATATATACATGAGTAACAGATATGAAATAAGTATGCACAAATATTTTCAATGTTCTAATAATAAGTATTAATCTCCACGCATATAACATTTCATACGCTACCTTTTTAAAATATTATTTTATTATTACTGATAAAAAAAGCAATAATTTTTAAAAACAAAAATAATAAAAAGTGCGTTTTAAACGATTTTATCACAACATGATATAATCACAACATGAACATCTAATATAATTAGTCTTGCTAGAAAAAGATTGAATTTAACGTGCATTCTTTACTATCGATGGAATTTGAAACAATTCTAGCTAATCGCAGAGCTTTCCTATATATTACAATGCAATACGAAATTTTGTAGAACTCATCAAAAAATTCTTGCAGCTATAAACAGCTTATTGTTGTAGATCATTCCTGTACGACATTTAAAAAAATCTGGTCAGATTCAAGCTGTTTCAAAATTACAAATTTATATTTTTTGTTCGGAATATCGATATCATCGCGACTTACCTAGCAATTTTTGCATTAAAAATTCCTTCTCCCTATCATCTTCCCCGTAACGCTTTAGTTTCAATAAACCATTTATATATGCAGTAAAACTATATTTATCTATGCTATACGTTTCTTTATTTAGTTAATAAAATTAATTTATTAATATTATAAGGTAATATATATATACTGGGTGGCCCATTTTAATCCATCCAGTCGAATATGTCAAAAACCAACCCCGGAAGAGAAAATTGTTTCAAATAAAAGTTGTGTGGTTTCAAGGGGGCCATAAAATGGTGACAATGATTTGACCTTGGAAAATCACGTGAAGGTCATGTAAAGGTCAACTTTAAAATCTTAAACGGAAATTCCCATTTTTTATTTAGTATTCTTGTAGCTGACATCGAGAGCTTTCCAAAACACTATAATAAAGTAGTTTTTCATTAAGTACTTTTTGAGTTATTTTATATTTTAATCTGACATATTTTGATATAAAAAATAAAATATCTCGTAAAATATTTAGTTTTTGATAATCTTACCGTAATACTTCTATGTACAGAATAATGAGACAAATCAATTAGTATAAAAAAAAATTGTTTTTAAGAAAATTATTTACAATGTATTTTTTAAAACAATTATTTGTTTTTTTTGGCACTAATTAATTTGTCTTATTATTCTGTACATAGAAGTATTACGGTAAAATTATCGAAAACTGAATATTTTACGAAATATTTTATTTTTTATATCAAAATATATCAGATTAAAATATAAAATAACTCGAAAAATACTTAATAAAAAAATACTTTGTTATAGTGTTTTGGAAAGCTCTCGATGTCAGCTACAAGAATACTAAATAAAAAATGGGGGTTTCCATTTAATATTTTAAAGTTGACCTTCACATGACCTTCAAATGATTTTCCAAGGTCAAATCATTGTCACCATCTTATGGCCCCCTTGAAGCCACATAATTTTTGTTTGAAACATTTTTCGATTTAACGCAGTGTTTCTGAGATATTTAAGTGGGTCCTTTAAAATGGGACACCCTGTATACATAAGTAACAGATATGAAATAAGTATGCACAAATATTTTCAATGTTCTAATAATAAGTATTAAACTCCACGCATATAACATTTAATACGCTACCTTTTTAAAATATTATTTTATTGTTACTGATAAAAAAGCAATAATTTTTAAAAACAAAAATAATAAAAAGTGCGTTTTAAACGATTTTATCACAACATGATATAATCACAACATGAACATCTAATATAATTAGTCTTGCTAGAAAAAGATTGGATTTAACGTGTATTCTTTACTATCGATGGAATTTGAAACAATTCTAGCTAATCGCAGAGCTTTCCTATATATTACAATGCAATACGAAATTTTGTAGAACTCATTAAAAAATTCTTGCAGCTATAAACAGCTTATTGTTGTAGATCATTCCTGTACGACATTTTAAAAAATCTGGTCAGATTCAAGCTGTTTCAAAATTACAAATTTATATTTTTTGTTCGGAATATCGATATCATCGCGACTTACCTAGCAATTTTTGCATTAAAAATTCCTTCTCCCTACCATCTTCCCCGTAACGCTTTAGTTTCAATAAACCGTTTATATATGCAGTAAAACTATATTTATCTATGCTATACGTTTCTTTATTTAGTTAATAGAATTAATTTATTAATATTATAAGGTAATATATATATATATATATATATATATACAGGATGGAGCATTTATATTGAGACACCTAATATCTAAAAAATAAAGCAAGATAGAAAGAAATATTTCAGACCAAAATTGTTCTATTCTAAGAGGGTCATAAGATGGTGTCATTAGTTTGACCTTGGGTGGAGGTGCTTCGAAGATTTCAATGTCAATCTTGTTTTTTTAAATGGAAATATCCCAATTTTTTTACATAAATCGATTTCTTGCAATATTCTGCATAAAAAGTTATTGGGGTATGATGGTTAAAAATTTAACAGTTTATATATATATACGAGATATTTTATACTTTATTTTATTACTTTACTCCGACATAATTTTACATAAACTATGAAATATCTCATAAAATTATTTAACAATATATTTAGATATACTTGGATACATGTAAAATAATAATGTCGGTAATAGTGCAATTAAAAATGTTGGTATTATCGACAATTTTAGTTACATTTAGATGAGGACGCGTCGGAGTTCGCCCGTCGCTTTAGGATCCCTTTAAATAGCTTTAAATTTATGAGTAAATAAAGAATTACGAATATTTTGTCAAATTTACATTCTCTTCTTCCACTTTTCATCTTTAGCAGATCTTCAACAGTTTTGTTGCCCGACAATTTACCGTGTAAATACAAGGTACACTATAGTAATACCAACTGTATTATATGAGACCTAAATTCCATTAACACTACGTCACACATCTTTCTCTTTTATCATTCAGTCTTCGTTCAGACGCCATACTATTCTTATCTCATTCGTGGAACGTTTCCACTGACAAATAACAAAGTTTACGACTTTAAACCTTTAAAGCAATAGTTACTTTAAAGAGGATTATTAAGAGATGATCAAGCGTAGTTAATATTTGTGTTTTCGAGAAGCCATAAAGAACACTGAAGCCGTATAAGAAAAATATCGTAAAAATGTGGTACTTTCAAAGTCAATGCACCAGTAAAGCTCGTCTCGTAGGCAAAACAGCGGTTATAACAGGAGCGAATACTGGAATCGGCAAGGAAACAGCTAGAGATCTTTACAGAAGAGGTATTTTTATAGATTCACCTTATAACTTTTCAAATTAGCATAGTTCCTTAGAATTTATAATTAATATATATAGATATATAAATTTTGATACGCAGATATACATATACATGTACGTACATCGTCCATATAGTTATATATATTCGGAGACAAAAGTCTACTATACGTTTTATTTTAGATTTTTTTGCAATATGTTTGGCTACAAAAAAATAGCTGAAAATATTTATTAAATTATATATTTACATAACTATTCTGTAAAACTGATTCAAAATTATTGACGATAGACTATTATAATTTCAAATCAAAAATATAAGTATTTATAAACATAAGAAATTAACTATTACTAGTACTCCAAAATGTAATTATTTTATAAGAGCATGTTTTTTTGCTAATAAAATTTGTTAATAAAAAATTTAAGATTACTTTAATAAATATCTTTCAGAAAATATAAGATATAAAAAAATTAATTGTTTGATGAGCTTAATCAAGTATATATATCATATATATAATGCAGTTTTTTTCCAAAATCAATAAAAAATAATTATTTTACATGACAATTATTATAGACACTTTCTATGTATATATATATATATATATATATATATATATATATATATACAACTTGGGCCACCTAGTATATATATATATATATATATATATATATATATATATATATATATATATATATATATATATATATACTGGGTGGCCCATTTTAATCCATCCAGTCGAATATCTCAAAAACCAACTCCGGAAGAGAAAAATGTTTCAGACAAAAGTTGTTTGGTTTCAAGGGGGCCATAAGATGATGACAATTATTTGACCTTGAAAAATCATTTGAAGGTCATGTGAAGGTCAACTTTAAAATCTTAAATGGAAACCCCCATTTTTTATTTAGTATTCTTGTAGCTGACATCGAGAGCTTTCCAAAACACTATAATAAAGTATTTTTTCATTAAGTACTTTTTCCAATCTTTTTCTAGCAAGACTAATTATATTAGATGTTCATGTTGTGATTATATCATGTTGTGATAAAATCGTTTAAAACGCACTTTTTATTATTTTTGTTTTTAAAAATTATTGCTTTTTTTATCAGTAACAATAAAATAATATTTTAAAAAGGTAGCGTATTAAATGTTATATGCGTGGAGTTTAATACTTATTATTAGAACATTGAAAATATTTGTGCATACTTATTTCATATCTGTTACTTATGTATACAGGGTGTCCCATTTTAAAGGACCCACTTAAATATCTCAGAAACACTGCGTTAAATCGAAAAATGTTTCAAACAAAAGTTATGTGGCTTCAAGGGGGCCATAAGATAGTGACAATGATTTGACCTTGGAAAATCATTTGAAGGTCATGTGAAGGTCAACTTTAAAATCTTAAATGGAAACCCCCATTTTTTATTTAGCATTCTTGTAGCTGACATCGAGAGCTTTCCAAAACACTATAACAAAGTATTTTTTTATTAAGTACTTTTCGAGTTATTTTATATTTTAATCTGACATATTTTGATATAAAAAATAAAATATTTCGTAAAATATTCAGTTTTCGATAATTTTACCGTAATACTTCTATGTACAGAATAATAAGACAAATTAATTAGTGCCAAAAAAAACATATAATTGTTTAAAAAAATACATTGCAAATAATTTTCTTAAAAACAATTTTTTTTATACTAATTGATTTGTCTCATTATTCTGTACATAGAAGTATTACGGTAAGATTATCAAAAACTAAATATTTTACGAGATATTTAATTTTTTATATCAAAATATGTCAGATTAAAATATAAAATAACTCAAAAAGTATTTAATAAAAAAATACTTTATTATAGTGTTTTGGAAAGCTCTCGATGTCAGCTACAAGAATACTAAATAAAACATGGGGGTTTCTATTTAAGATTTTAAAGTTGTCCTTCACATGACCTTCAAATGATTTTCCAAGGTCAAATCATTGTCACCATCTTATGGCCCCCTTGAAGCCACATAACTTTTGTTTGAAACATTTTTCGATTTAACTCAGTGTTTCTGAGATATTTAAGTGGGTCCTTTAAAATGGGACACCCTGTATACATAAGTAACAGATATCGACTGGATGTATTAAAATGGGCCACCCAGTATATATATATAAACTATAATATATTTTTCTACAGGTGCAAGGGTAATTTTGGCCTGTCGAAATATACAAAAAGCCAACGATGCACTTGAAGATATTAAAAAAAATCTACCCTCGAAGTAAGAATAAATAAAGATACAATATATGCATTGTTATTAAAACATGGATAGATTCTATCTAACACGTTTATAATTAATTATAACTTTCTGTTTAATAAGATAATGATATGTGTATATATATACATTAATATATATACATTAATATATATACATAATTAGCAATTGATAATTAAAAAATAACAGTTATTAAGTAACTAAAAAAAAGAGAGAGAAAGAATTAAAAATATATATTATTGATATTTATTTTTAATTAAGATAATTGTTTAACATGTTTCAGATAATTCTTATATTTTGTAAATATGTAATTTATATCAATAATATTATATTATTATATATTAATTACATATTATTAAAAATAACATATTTGTATACATTATATTATTTAATTATTATGTTGAAACATTTGCTTTTAACAATAGAATATTTAGCATTAATTAATTTATAAAGCGTTGCATTGCTGCCTAATTAAATAAATAAAATTAATTAAATGAAACAAATACATATTAATTTATATAATCAATGTTTGTCAATAATTGTAAATAGATTAAAGTTGTTAGAAAAACCTATCGGATATCAAATAACTAATAGATTTATGCAAAGTGAATTATGTTCTTTCGGCTTTATCATGTAACAAAAATAATTGACAATTCTCTGTTGATAATTGAAGCAGAAATCGCGTTTGAAGAGACAATTATGAGATAATCACTGTTTACGAAGTGATATGATAATTTTCAGAGGAGGCAGGGAGCAATTTCAAGGTAATCCAGGTGAGCTCGTTATTTATCGATTGGATCTCTCTAGTCTAAAGAGCGTGAAAGAATGCGCAACAAACTTGTTAATGAATGAATCGGCTATTCATATGCTAATAAATAACGCCGGCGTGATGATGTGCCCGCAAGAAACAACCGAAGATGGATTCGAGTTACAGCTACAAACAAACTATATCGGCCACTTTCTTTTGACGCTTCTACTGCTGCCAAAAATGCAGTCTTCTGCTCCTGGTTGTAGGATACTAAATGTATCGTCGATTCTTCATTTGTGTACGTTTTAATATAACTGATATAAATATAAACTTGACACATATACAGATACGGACTGCTGATGAACATGTTTTAATAACGTAAAATATCGTAATGTTATTATATTTCAGTTTTTTCATATTTTATTATAAGTCAGTATCCAATAATAGAAAGAAATGAATGACATTGATGGTTATGAATTATTGTTATGTTTTATAGTTGGTGCTATACATGATGATTTAAATTTGAAGGAGTCATACACTCCTATAAAGGCCTATATGCAAAGTAAACTGGCGAATGTATTGTTCACCAAGGAACTCGCTCGTCGGCTAAAAGGTAAATAATAGCGATTATTAGACGAAAAATTTAATATTATTTATCTAATCGTTAAATAGACTTGTTAAAAATTACATTAACGCGTCATATAAATATCTGTTAGTTTAAAAATATCTCTTATGGAAATTTAATACTGCAAATTATTGGGAAAAATACAGTAACTAAATATTGACAGTATTTCAGTAATTTTTTGGCTAGTACTTCGTCTAATCACTGGTTGAATTATTTGATAAAATCAGTGATATTGATGAAATACTGCCCAGTTATATATACAATATATATAGCGCATGTCACTTTGACGTTAAATTTTATAATAATGCTCAATGTGGTTAAGCAATCTCTTTTTTTCCACAAAAATGTTAATTTATAAACACAAGATAAAGTTTAAAAAATCTTTTAAAAAGATATTATTGTGTACAGAAATAATTAATAAATAGGATTTTTTCTTTTTCAGAAGCAAACATTTATGGAATAAATGTATATTCTTTGCACCCTGGCATTATAACGACAGAAATAAGTCGACATTTTAGTACGACAATATTTCCAGGTGCGAGCACTGCTTTTCAATTAATTTTGCGACCATTTTTAAAGAATCCTGAAGAGGGTGCACAAACGACGATATATTGTTCGGTGGATGAAAAAGCAGCTGACGAGACTGGTCTCTATTACAAGTAAAGAAAAAATTATATAGAATTATTTCTACAAAGCATAATCAATAAGCATAATAAAAAAAGAATCGAATAATTTCTAGAATATTATCTCATATAATGTAATTTTATCAAAAGATGAATCACGTTCCATGTACATGCGTGTTTATGTATATTCTTTGTATTCTCATTATAAAAAATTTAGTTCTGTGATATTTTTTACATTTATATAAACGATATCTCTTTAAAAATCTTCGTTTTTACATATATATTTCTTTGTATTTATATTGTACATAATAATTTTTTCAGAAATATACATTATATGTTATATATGTTTTTCTGTTCAATTTTTAATATTATTTTGAATAATATCTTTCGCAGAGAATGCGGAGTTGCGACTCCACAATGGCGAGCGCAGGATGATCAAATTGCCAAAGACTTATGGGACCAAACCTGTCGGCTTCTGCATTTGGAATGTGACAAAGATTTTGCCAAGTTTTTGAGAACCGTTTCTCGTCAAATTGCTGAGTGATATATGAATACTGAATTAATGATATAAATTTATAGCTTAAAAATTATTGTTGGAGTAATGTACAAGTATGTTAAAAATTAAATATAAATGTTTGATATTATTTTTAATATTTCAATAATATTATATAAAATTTTTAAAAAATAAATATAGAATATATTTTACCAAGTGTGTAAAATACTCTTTCAAAATATTCTATTATCTACAAGACATGATTTATGAACTTAAATAAAAACAGCATGACATGATATTTTATAACGCGAATAGGTTTAAAGCAAACAATTATGTGGCAAATAAAAGCCAAAGTACGAGTATTGTCGCATGAATTTATTATTGTTAAATTTTATTAACAAAGATGGATTAAAAATGTACGTTTTGGACCGTTTTTTGATCCATTTCCAACATGAATATAAATATATAAAAATTAAAATGCAGAATTTTAAAATTTAACATGCACAATATTTGTTGTC
The DNA here is from genome assembly GCF_030449975.1 of Polyergus mexicanus. NCBI lineage: Eukaryota > Metazoa > Arthropoda > Insecta > Hymenoptera > Formicidae > Polyergus > Polyergus mexicanus. Next base: position 1,933,024 of record NW_027223343.1, read on the forward strand.
GCAGTTAAAATTAAAATTAAAATAATCAGAAAGGAAGATTCACTAAAACCTGCGTAGAATCTGTACGAATTAATGGAGAAGATATACTAATCCAAACGCCATCGCCACACACGTATATTGTCGATGGTTTACAATAAAATCAAATCAAATCATTATATTCAAAAAATCATTATACACATATATCTATATTCTTAAGTCCAAATTTTGGAAGCGCACATTCGTTTGACACGCGACATTTCCACGTCACATTTAAAAAAACTAATTTTTATTTATGCATTACGACAGATTATAAATAAAAAAAAAAAAATAATTTTTTACTTCTAATTTTATTAAATCTTAATTCTATTTTTTATATTTCTAATATATTTGCAGTAGAGAACTATACTGCATTTATGGAGAGAACGACGTAGTTGCTCCGCACAGTTTTGGGTGGAGTGGGGATTAAATGAGAGACTTCAGCGTGCTATTTTAATGCCATATGCAGGGAGGGGGGAGGGGGAGAGGGGTTGAGCATTCATCCATATTCATCCATATCAAGAGACACGGTAATATCTCGCGCCAAGTCATGCGAAGCAAAGACCGCGCGTAACAATAAGAGCGAGGCACCCCGGGTATTTATACGCGAGTCGGATAGTTGAGAGTACCTTAGATTACCAAATCCGAATAACGGCTGAACCGATCGAATTCTTGATAGGCTTAATTAATAGCTTGGATTCGATTTATATAAGAAAAGTATCTTCATTTTCGCTCTGCATGTTCTATAAAGCAGAGATATGTTACAAAGCAAAGTCGAAATGTGGAAATTTTCATGTAAGAAATGTCACCATCATCCTCATCGTCGTCGTCGTCCCTTTTACCGTTATATATATATACAACACATGCATAGAATATAGTGGTATTATGCTACATGTATATATACGCGTACACAACACACATGTAATAATAGCAATGTATTCTTGTACAGTTGGCGTCTTTGACGAAAGATTACGCATTATTACGCTAACGGCGCTTCGTGATATTACTGCGCAGTGTTCGTATGCTTTTATTTATAAAAAAGTAAAGATGCAAAATTATTTGTAATATTTGTGGGTAGTTGGATCAGGTATATCTCATTTATACTAGAGAAAACTAAAACATTACAAAAGTAATTTATGCTACGTGTAAAAACAGAACAAAACATCGCAATACATATATGAAAGAGATGTGTGTATTGTATAATATGTTCATTATAAGATATGTGTGCGTGTGTGTATTTTATAGATTCAACTATCCAGAAGTATCAGGAAGAATTCTGCAGCTTTACTTTTTTATAAATGAAAGAGTACTACGCTATATAATGTTGCACTTTGGAGAATTTAACGTCAAATATACCTGTCAAAAACCAGTATGGATAACTGCGAACAGTAATATAGGCATACGCAAACAAGAATCTAGTATATTTGAATGCATTTGTTAAAGGAGTGTCGTCATATAGTTATGCGTCATGCATCATATAACTACAGAACAAAGTCCGTAGCATCATGTTTATTGCAAATCAACATATTATAATTAATTCTTATTTCGATGCGAATACATTGCTTGAAATAGATAGAAGCATTCTAATATTGTTAATGACTATAATAGATTTGTTACGTTTATTTTTCTATCTGTCGGAATGCTATATGGTATATATATTTGACAGAAGAAATTTATTATTAGAACTGATATTATTCATTATTTTGTTCTTTTTTGTATCGATACAAGGATTGATTTACAATAGATATATTGTCGCAGACTTTGTCAAAATCTAAACAGTTTGAAACATTTTTCTAGTTCCATTGAAAAATAAATGTATTTATAAATTTATTATAGAAATTTTTAAATTATTAAAAAAAAAAAATAGATAGAAATAGAAATAAAATAGAAATAGAAATTTATAAGACTTAATCGCAGACTGTGTTTCACCAATGTTACTTTTACCTATAATTGCATATGATGCATGACAAATAACTATATGATGACAATTCTTTGACAAATGCATTTGAATACACTGGATTTCTTTTTACATCTTTCGTTTTTGATATATAATCAAAATACAAGACGGATTAATCAAACAATTTACAGCATAGCACAAGCATATAATAATATATTTTAATTTTAATGATAATAATTTTATTTAAAAAAAGAATGTACAAATAAATATTGTTCAATAGAAATCAAAGAAATAAAAGGGTTGCTTTTTATAATTTAGAAATATAATAGATATATTAATTTTATTTGATTGCTTGTAAATATATGTATAGTAGCAAAACATGTATATGACACATTAAAAAAAAAAGAAATGATATAACTGCTAAAAAAAATTATCTTTTTTAAAAAAAGTTAAAGAAACGTCTTTTGCTATAAAAAAACTCTTATACAAAATAGGGTTATTTTAATTATTTTATACATTTCTTATGCATTTTTGTTGTACTTATAATGGTAAAGAATTAAATATTGAAGGAGTATTAACTATACGTAAAACCGCTTATGGGTATAAATAAAAAAATACGGGTCAAATATTTTTGGTAGTTCTACATTTGTGCCAAATTTGAAAAAAATTGGAGAGTAACACTTGGATAGGTTTCCTTGTTAGTTTCAGGAACGTGCGTATCACAAATGTAATAGCGCAATACTCGAGTAGCAAAAGTTCTCATTAAAATTTGATGTTTAACTTTGTGTTAATAATAAAAATAATTATTATTCTATTATTAATACAAAATAAAACATTAAATAGAAAATTTTAATGAGAATTTTTGCTACTAGAGCAGTGCGCGGATTTAGTTGCACATTTCGGCTCGATTCCGTGGCTCACACCTATTGCCCCCCTAATCACCGCTCGTGCGTTAGCGACGAGTCGCCAGATACGCGTAATTAAGGAGCGCGACGCTTTGTCTCAGGAGCGTCCGTATATAAGAATGCCCAAATATAATAATAAGACAATACTTCTCTATAATTAAAAGTTTTTCTTTAATATTTTATATCAATGAAATATAAAATATTGAAGAAAAACTTTTAAAATTTTGATAATTTTCGCGGTGCATTTAAAAAAATATTGTCTTATTTATTATATTTGGGCATTCTTACATACGAACGCTCCTGAGACGAAGCGTCGCGCTCCTTAGTTACGCGTATCTAGCGACTCGTCGCTAATGTACGAGCGGTGAGTGGAGGGCAATAGGCGTGAGCCACGGAATCGGGTCGAAATGTGCAACTAAATCCGAGCACTGCGTTTAGTTACTAGAGTATTGCACTATTACATTGATACGCATGTTCCTGAGACTAAGTGACGCGCTCCTTAGTTAGGAGCGTCCGGCGCTTCGTTGCTAACTAAGACCCGAGCAGTAAAGATCGTGGCACGTAGAAAAACTTAAGCATTAAGACTTAAAACTTTATAATTTCAATCGTATGGAATTTTCAGCGTAGCTTACGTTTCAATATGGCCGTCCTAAGAGGGGAGCAGTAGGCGTGAATCAAGAAATCCGGTCGACAGTTGTAAATAAATTCCAGCACTGCTATAGTGTAATGCCAGATTCAAGATATAACACGTAATAAGCCACACACAAATCGTGATAAAGGGGATACATATACAATCTCTTTCACAATTTAGCATGTTGAATTCACATCTTGAATCTAGTATTAGTGAAAGTGATATTTAATCGGCTTCTAAGGTAAGATAGATAGAACGCATAGTGAAATCATAGAATAAACAATTACAGATGTGGACTTACCATAAATCTTGCACTAGTAAAGTGCATCTTGATAATAAAGTTGCAGTAATAACAGGTGCAAATACCGGAATTGGCAAAGAAACCGCCAGAGATTTTTACAGAAGAGGTAAATATCGATTTCTATTTTTCATTACAAATGTAGAATATATGTAGTCATTATATAACTATGATTTCTCGCATAAAAATGAGTTGTAAATATAGAATAAAGTTATTTGGACAACACTTAAAAGTCTCGAGAAAAGTAATTCATGTTTTATTGCTAATAAATATGTTACTTTAACTTCAGCACTACATTTTTTGGTTAAATTGTCTATTCATATACACAATACATTAAAATAAAATATAATAACTAACGCTTCTAACGAACATTAATGCATTTTGAGTATTGATTTATAATTAATATTCCGGATTTAATAAGGTATTATTCACATTATTTTATTTAAGTAAAAGTAATAAATATATAAAACAGTATTTATATATGCGAATAAAATCATATATATGAAGTCTACAATTCTTCACGATTAATTATATTTTTTAAATATATTGTTATGTTCAACATCCTACTGCAAAAAAATACTATTTTTTCTTCTACTAGCGATTCAAGGAACAACTGCACGGATCAAATATGTCAAGAGTTAATAAATTTAATATATTTCGAGATTTATGAATTTGATGTTGCGTACACATTCAAAGCATTTTTAGCCTTTTAAAATATTAAATTAATAAATAATTTGTGAGTTAAAGTAAAGTAAATTTATTCTGTAGAATATAATTTAATTTTAAAATCGTAATATTATCTTATATCGAATTAATTTCTTTAGTGACTATATCACAAAAATTTTATAGGGATTGTGATTGTACACAAAAATTTATAAAAATAAAAATTTTAATTCTACATGGCAAATCTCTTTACTTTAACTTACAAATCAATTATTAATTTTTATTTTAAAAGACTAAAAGTGCTTTGTGTACAATATCAAATTCATGAACCTCAAAATTAATTAGATTTATTAATTTTTGAGATACTCATCCGTGCAATTTCTCTTTAAACTTGTGTTCTTTTTTATTTATATTTTTCTAGCAGAAAATTAATAATTTTGTATGTAAAAATGTTTAAAATCCAGAAAAAATTTTAACATTTAAAGATAAAATGAAATAATTTAATGAATTTTGTCTGTATGATACATGAATTATTATTGCAGACTTAATTATTTATTGTCATTTTAATAAGACACAAATAATGCAGAATATAAATAAATATAATCATATATAAATACAATGTTTGCATTTAGGCGCAAGAGTGATTTTGGCCTGCCGGAATGTGGAAAAAGCAAATAATGCAGTTGAAGATATAAAGAACAATCCATTGCCGAGGTACGCATATAAATAGGGCTATATCTAATTATAAGCTTGACATTGCGTACACATACAAAGCACTTTTAGCCTTTTAAAATATAAAATTAATAAATAATTTGTGAGTTAAAATAAATATTTACTGTGTAGAATATAATTTAATTTTAAAATAAATTATAATATATAATCGCTTATAATATTGTTTGACTCAAATTTACTTTAAAAAAAAGAGTGAAAAACTTGTTACCATTTGTGAAATTGTATATTTGAAAATATACTTTGATCGTTGTTTTCTGATCAATTTTACGGATTAGTATTTATATTTATATTTTTATAAAACACTGGCATTTTTCAAATTTCCATCTTTTAAGCGCTTATAAAGCATCTTATTTTAGGTGTTTACGTATGTTATTGCTTGTTTTCTGATTTGTTACGTATGAATACTGCGTAGAATCGAAATCATTGCATATTGAAATAAAGTTAATACTTGCAGATATCATTTTAGATATCACTTTAAATAGAAAATGTAAAATGCAATTCATCTAACGAGATAACAATATATACCGAATGGGGCATTTATATTGAGGCACCTAATTATCTAAAAAATAAAGCAAGATAGAAAGAAATGTTTCAGTCAAAAGTTGTTCGGTTCTAAGGGGTCATAAGATGGTGCCATTAGTTTGACCTTGGGTGGAGGCGCTTCGGATATTTCAATGGCAATCTTGTTTTATTTTCCTTACACCGATTGATGTCTCTCATTTTTTGAGCTTAAAATATTAAGGTAACATTATTGCAAAATAAATAATTTTATGAGATATTTCATAGTTTATGTAAAATTATGTCAAAGTAAAGTAATAAAATAAAGTATAAAATATCTCGTACACTATTAAACTTTTGACCATCATACTTCTATAACTTTTTATGCAGATTATTGCAAGGAATCGATTTATGTAAAAAAATTTGGGGTATTTCCATTTAAAAAAACAAGATTGACATTGAAATCTCCGCAACGCCTCCACTCAAACTAATGGCACTATCTTATGACCTTCTTAGACCCGAACAACTTTTGTTCGAAACATTTCTTTCTATTTTACTTTATTTTTTAGATATTTAGATGTCTCAATATAAATGTCTCACTCTGTATAAGTCAGACTTATTTATTTTTTTCACACGTTATTTTATTAAAGTTTTTTAAATATTTTTCTCTATTGTAGATTCCACATTTCCTAAAATACTATCTGCAAATACCAACTTTATTTATATGCATGATGATTGACAATGCGCAATTATTCTCGCTTTAGCAATATTTATATATAATGCTTTGAAAGGCAAAATGAATCGAGCAGCAAACATCAGCTAATGACGTTTTTATATAATCTGTTTTGTAAATTTTTTGCGCGTACGCTGATCTGATCAGATATTCTGATTGTTTATGTTACAATATGAGATATATGTATATGTAAATATATCAGATCAACGCAGTGTGTTTATGTAATTACATATTAAATCGCATAAACTGTCCGTTGATTTAGCATATTTAAATTGTTATTATTGCAATGTAATGCTTATGTTGTTGTACATTTTATTTTCATGATCTATTTTGTATATCAATGCATTTTAATGCCTTTTTTGTCGCTCGTTTAATTTGTAATTATGTAGAGTTTGCAATACGTTATATAACTCTGATTTCTATTCAACTTCTGTCGTAATCTTGATCTCCTTGATTGAATCGTTAAATGTCTAATTAATCCTTTTATAATTATATAATTATTTATTTAACTTCAGCCATATAGCCAAGAAGTGGACTTGGTTTACAAATTCTCCTTCTCCACACATACCTCACGCATACACATTCATACCTTTTACAATTCTAAGACTAGCTAGGACTTATTTATTCCATTTCATATTATTTTATCTTATCTCCTTTTCTTTTCACATCTCTACTTTCTTTTCCTATTTTTTATTATTAATTCCTTTTCCAACCACAATTTCTGCAGTATCCTACCTTTCTTATTATTTAACTCATCACTCCAAATACTATCTTCTATTTCCTTACAATTTTTCCCTAAGTCTTTAAACCAATCTTTTATCCGTTCGCATTCTTTTACATAGTGACTCATACAATCTTTCCCATTGCCGCAAAATACACACAATGTCTCCTCTTCCTCCAACCAATATTTATTCCCCTCTTCCATATTTCCGCACCTTACCTTTAACAATGCCCTTATCTCCTATGTTGCCTTCGTCTACACTATTTTTCCTCAGATAACTTGGTCCTTCATCTCCTGTTTCCAATTCCTTATATTTCTTGTTGTATCTGGCCTCTCTAATTTTACCTTCCTCTGCTTGCCTTTGCACCACCCAATCTCTCTCTCCTAGTTCCTTTCTTAAATCGATCCCCCTCTGTCTTAGGTCTTCTAGTGCTTCTATACCCCATCCATTCCTATTATAATATTTCTCCCTCTCCCTACTATACATATCTTTCCATCCATTCTTTTCTTTTTCAATCCAGCACCTTTTTATCCATCTATTTTCATCCATCTCTCCTATCTTTTCCTCATATTTAACTGCCCTCAATCCCCATTCAATTCTTAGTTTATTCAGTCTTAATTCTCTTGTCATTAGGTACCTTGGTGTACAAAAATCTAACCTGAAAATCCATCTTACATAGTCCAGCATTATTTTCTCTAATTCTTTCTTCTCTTCCCATCCCCATATTTCCACCCCGTAGGACATTACGCTATGTACCAAATACCTAAACAACCCCCACCTTCTGGTAAAATCGTCCCTACATATCCGCTCTCCCAACCCCCATGTTTTATTAGCTGCTAACCTTCCCTTATTACTTATATCCCTTATATGATCCTTATAATTACCTTTATTGTTAAACACGAAGCCTAAATATTTGAAAACATTTATCTCTTCTATTTCTTTTCCTCTCCATTTCCAACTTTCCTTCCTTTCTCTGTTTCCTCTATTGAAAATTAACACTTTCGTCTTCTCTGTACATAAAATCAAATTCCTTTTATTTAAAAACCTCTTCACTGTCTGCATCATATCTAATAATGCCTCCCTATTCTTTGTCAAAAACACCATATCATCCGCATACTCTAACGACCATAATCTCTTATTACCTATACGTACACCCCCTACGTTCCGCATTTCCAGCTCCTTACCTATATCCGCTATATACAGATTAAACAGAAGTGGACTCATCACACATCCCTGACGTACTCCCTTCGTTGTTCTAAACTTCGCTGTGATCTCTTCCTTTACTCTTACTGCCACCTTTGTTTCCTCATATATCCTTTCCATCCTCCAGACAAGGTCCGCCGCTACCCCTTTTCCTTTTAGTACATTCCATAACTGTTCTCTCTCCACATTATCGAAGGCTGCTTTTAAGTCCACGAACAAGGCATAGATTCTTCTTTCCTTACTTTCTTTCATCTTTTCCCTCTGAACTATGTGGTTCAACACAAACACATTATCTATCGTTGCTCTTCCTTTTCTGAAACCTGCTTGACTCTCCGGTAACAAACCCAACCTTTCTGTTTCCTCCTCCAGTCTGTTTCTCAAACTCTCAGCGTAGATCTTATATGCCGCGCGCAGCAAGGATATACCTCTATAATTGCCTACTATGTTTGCATCTCCCCTTTTGTATAATGGAACTATTATCGACATTCTCCAGTCCTTAGGTATGTACCCCTCCTCCCAAATCTGCCTCATAAGTTCCACCAAGCCTTTCCTCACTACGTCACCACCAAATTTCCAAGCCTCCATAGGTATCCCGTCTACGCCTACTGCCTTCCTCTTTTTTAATTTCCTTATTGCATCCCTTATTTCCTCTTCCTCCACCTGTCCTTCTGTCTGCTCTCCTCTTCTCCTTATTGTCTCCTCTTCAGTTTCCCTAGACATTCTGGGCTCATCCTCTTGTCCTATTGTCTCTCCCTCTAACAAGTTTATGAAATGCTTTCTCCACGCTTCTTTACTTATGTCTGCTACTTTCCATTCCTTCTTCTTCCTCCTTCTATTTATAAAACTCCAAACTTACGTTGTATTCTTTAAATTCCTCAACTCCTTCTCTTCCCTTTCTCTGTTCTCCCTTTGCTTCTTTTCTGCCAGCTCTCTCTCAGCTTCTTCTTTTCTTCCAGATATTTCTCTCGTGCTACTCTTCCTTTCCTCCATTTCTTGTAACATCTTTGCACCTCCCTCTTCTTCCTTGAGCATTGCTTATCCCACCAGTCTTTGTGGCCTAACTCTTTTCTTTTCGTTATTACCTTTTTCTTTATCATAGCCTCATGTATCATACATTTAAGTCTATCCCATTTTTCCTCAATTGTATCCTGCCTGTCTGCTTCCCATGGTGTCATCTCCAAGTTTTCTTTATACCATTGTATGGATTCTTCATCCCAACAAATCCTCCATTTCTCCTCTCCTTCCTTCTTGTCCTCCTCTTCTTCTTCCCTTCTTCTTCCTCTTCTGTCTTCATCTTCCAGCGTTACTATAACCGGCATGTGATCAGAGTCCACTTTGTCGCCTACCCTGAAATCTACTACTCTCTTGTACACTCTTTCGCTACTCAACACGTAATCAATCACTGTATTGCCCCTCGCACCTACATACGTATATTCCCCTTCCCAATCTCCTTTCGTTGACCCATTCAGCACATACCATCCCTTTTCTTTAATATATTCTATCAAATTCCTTCCTCCATTCCCTATCGTTCTATCCTGACTTTTCCTCTCTATTCCTCTTTCCTCTTCTTCTCCTCCTCCTAATTCTCCTATTCTAATATTAAAATCGCCTCCCACTATTATTTGCCCATTTTCCTTTCCCCCCATCCATTTCTCTATTTTCTCCTCTAAAATCTTCCAATTCTCCTTATTATACACAGAGATAATATATAGTGTATCCTTACCTTCTTCAATTTCTGAAACCACAAAATCCTCTTCATCTTTACCTATTATCCTATCGGTTCTATTTCCCCACTTCCTTCTTTTATTATAAAACCTCCTTTCGCTCTTCCCTTTCTTTTTTCTTTAACTGCGTATTTACAACTCCATTCATGTGTCTTGGGCAGCCTATCTTTCCACTTACTCCAACCCACCTCATCTATCCAAGTCTCACTTAAACTAATAAAATCATACTCCCCAATGTATCTCCAGAAATCTACCCCCTTATTTCCTATTCCTGCGACATTCCAAAATATGACCCTTTTGTCCCTATTACCTATCCTACTACTCTTTTTATTCCTTTCCACTCCTTGGCTTATGAGAAATCCTCGTTATCCTTTACATCTCCTTTCTCTCTCTCTCATCCACCCCACCTTCTCCTTCCCTCATATCCTCCTTATTCAAATCTCGTTCTATATTCTCCCACATTTTCCACACCCCCTTTATCCTAACTCTAGCATATCCCGCTTTCACGTCCTCCCCTTTGTTTCTCTGTTCTTTAACCCATCTACCTATTCTTTCTTGTCTTTTCCTTTCCTCCCACGTTAAATCATTTTCTATAAAAATCTTTCCCCCTTTTAACCTATTTTTATTTCTCATCACCCATTTCTTGTCCTCCTCTTTATCTATTTTGGCTATTATCACAGGCCCACTTATTCTCACGCTTATTATTCCACACGCTACTCCCAGTCTGCTCTTCAGGAAATCTTTCGCCAATTCCCTCCTATCTTTATCTAATTCCTTTACATCTATCCCTTTTATTACTATATTATTCCTCCTATCTTCCCTTTCTTTCTCTGTCACCATTCTTCTCAACCTTTCTATTTCCTTATTATTCAACCTATCTTCACTTATTGCTGAGCTCCCCGAACCTCTGAAACTGCTTCTCCTACTTCTACTTTCCCTACTTTCTCCTAATAACTATCTGATACCTCCCCCTCTTCACCTGCAATATTGTATTCCCGCTTTAGATCTTCCACATCTCTTTCCATTCTTCCTATTCCTTCTTCGATATTGCTCAATCTAACCTCCCAGACTTTCTCTTTCCTCTCCATATTTCTTATACCTTCCTTTAAACTCTCCTTTATACTCTCCTTTATTCCCTTAATTTCCTCTTTTACCCATTCTTTTAATTTTCTTAATTCTATCTCTATATTACCTTCCTCCTTTTCTTCCCTAAACGTAACTCTCCTTTTTGTTTTACCTACCTCTGGTAATAATTTCCCGTTCCTATTCATTCCTTCCTTACCGGCACTCTCCATGTTGCCCGTTCTCTTTGCCATCCTAACCCCAAAACTTCGTCGCTACTCTTTACCTCCAAAGATCTTCCTTTCTCTTGTACTGCTACACTTCCCTTCCTTCGCTACCCTTCTTTTCCTTCCGCTTTCCTATCCTACTTAACTTACACGCTCCTACTTACTCGCTTTACACTTAAATACAACTAAAACTATCTCACATACCCAATACGCATTCACTCGCTCACACGCCCTCTAACCAAGTCCCCAATTAATCCTTTTATATAATTTATATAATTTATTTTACGTACATTGTTTGAAGAAAACTCTCTAATCTTTAATATCTTTCTAATCTTTATATAGTATTTCTGTAATCTCTAATATTTTAATAATTCGCGTGTTCCCCTCGCGTTATATTTATTGTTCTCTCTTACTATCTATCTTTCTTTCTTCCTTCTCTCTCTTGAATAAATCAATAGCAAAAGTTTTGACTAATTTTATTAAAAATATGAATTATATATTTGTATGTGTGTACAATATACATACATATTATATAAATATATATATATATATATATATGTATGTATGTGTATATATGTATATATATATATATATATATATATATATATATATATATATATACATATATATATATATATATATGCATATGTATATGTACATAGTTATTGAGTCTGTTATATTTTTATATCTTTAATGATATCATAAAATAAAATAAAAGTATAAAAAGTATTGATGTATTTTTATGATTTAAACTAAAATAAAAATTATTAAAAATTAAACAAAAATCTTGTTGTTAACAGATCTAAATAAATATAAAACTTTTTTTATAATTATTTCTAAAAATGTGAAAAATGTTTCTTCTCTCAAGTTTATCTAAATATTTATTTGTCCAATATTAATTGTGTTAACATATTTTTAATGTTATCCATAAAAATTGTACGTTTTATCATTGATAAAAATTTCATTGAAAATTTTGATATGCTTGCTTCCACATTACTTGTCTTCAACATTATTTTTAATTTTAAGTTTAAAACATTTTTGATTACACATTCAATGATTTATATATTGTATTAATAATAATTATATTTACTGTTTGTCTTTGAATTTTTCACACAACATAGTAAGAAGCAATAAAGTATGCTACAAAGTTTAAACAAATTAATTTGGAATATTTGTTATTAGTTATATTTATTGTAGCATTATATTACAATCACAGATTAAATAAATGTACATTTTTTTTAAACTATCTTTCAGAAAATGATAACCGACTATATAAATATTTAAAGTTCTATTAGCCCTTATTTTGTGACATGGCGCAAATAGTTTATATTAATAAATAAAAAAGTTCTTTATATTAAATAATTTCTGATATTTTTAACTATAAATATATTTAAACAAAAATAACACATTTTTTCTTTACGAAAAAGCAGAAAAAGTGTTTGAGTCAATAAGTATGTACAATAATCTATAAACGTGTACAATCCATAATAATGTATTAATGTAATCCATTAATATTCAGTACAGATAACGAACAATACAAAAATAAATTAGGCGAGTTCGCAGTATATTCATTGGATCTGTCCAGCCTAAAGAGTATAAAAGATTGCGCTAAAAAGTTATTGACGAATGAACCAGCTATTCATCTACTAATAAATAATGCTGGTATAATGATGTCTCCGCATGAAAAAACCGAGGATGAATTCGAATTGCAGTTGCAATCGAATTATCTTGGACATTTTCTCCTGACACTGTTACTGTTGCCGAAAATACAATCATCTGCTCCTGATTGCAGAATAGTTAACGTATCATCGCTTGCTCATATTTGTACGTAAAAGCAAAACAGAGAGAAACAAGATGTAAAAAATAAAAGAAAAATTATTATATTACTAAAATTGGATATCTTTCATGGCTCTCATCTTTTTTTTTAAGATTTATTTTTTTATTTTGGTTAATATTATATATGTATATTAATAATATATATCAAAGATAATATAATATTTGAGTAATATTTGTTATATTATCATTACAGTTGGTGATATACATTTCAATGATATGAATCTGGACAAATCGTATAGTCCATTGAAGGCGTATACTCAAAGCAAATTGGCAAACATATTATTTACTAAGGAATTAGCACGTCGATTGAAAGGTAAAAAAATGAAATATATATATATATATATACGTATGTTGTAAAAGAATTGAGATAGCGATTAATTTTTTAATAGCGATGAATTTATAAATAATTAATAGCGATTAATTATTTATTTATTAAAAATAAATAGCCAAACAATAAATTATTTAAAAATTAATATCTCTTTTTGATATGATAAAGTTATTTTATCTGTAATATTATGAGATCTGTAATATTATAAGATGACATATTCTTCTTATAGAAAAATTGCATATATATATATTTCTCTTTAAAAATATAAATTTAATTTATAGAGGCGGGAATTAGCGGAATAAACGTGTACTCCTTGCATCCCGGTGTAATAAGAACCGAATTAGGCCGACACTATAGTAAAACCATAATTCCGGGCGCAAGGTTTTTCTACCGGAATATTATGCGGCCATTCATCAAAAATCCGGTACAAGGAGCGCAAACAACGATACATTGTGCGGTTGATGAAAAAGTAGCTAATGAAACCGGTCTTTATTATGCGTAAGAACAAGCTACGGCATGAAATCTTTTTTGTTAATTATAACAATACACAAACGTGATAAATTTCTTTTTTCTATGATTTATTTTCTTTCTTAAAATCTATTTTTAATAAATTTATTAAATTTATATATATTGTTGTTATCATATTTTATTTTTAATAGAGAATGTCGTGTGACCAGACCGCAATGGAGGGCGAGAGATGATCGAATAGCCAAGGATTTATGGGATCACACTTGCCGGCTTTTGCATTTGGAACCTGATGAAAATCTTACCACATTTTTGCAAACTGTTTCGCGCCAACTTGCCAAATAATGTGCCTTCGAAAGTGTGCCAGGTATAAGGGTAGCCGAGGGTGTTGAGCGGGTTATATAGGATCGCAGGATAAAATCAGGATATTGAAGGAATAAAGGATTTTGCAAGAACTGGTCGTAAACAATAAACGGTTGATTTGCTGAAGGGATGGAGCCCCTCCTGCACCCACGCATTCAATAAATAATATTTTTGAAGACATGACTCAGAAATTCATGTTAAAAGCTATTAACAAACTGCGAAAAATAGATAAAACATATTATTGACAAAATATCCATAACCGTAAACAAACACTTTTTCGTTTGCTCTACAATAAATACAGTGTACACAAACTTCACTTTTTCTAATTTCTTACTTTATAATACCTGAAAAAAAGATTGAAATTGTGAAATTTCAAAATCGCATCTTTGGAACCAGAAAAGAGCGCCACAAAATTCAAAGCGTATACTACTTAGGAATGTACCCTCTACAATATACATATAAATGAAAACAATCCATGAGGTGTAAGTTAATCCGAACACCGATGCGCAGCAACGGAGTTAATGACATTGAAACTACATTGCTCTGTAACATGCAAATATAATGTTTCAAAATATTAATATTTAAAAAAGTTATTATTATACGCGTTGAATTTTCTATTCAATGCATGCAATAATAAATAAATATATGACAAAATAATTTTATAAATTCAAAAAAGATTTTTTTTTTTTTCAAGTAGAAAGTTTTATAGAATTTACATAAAAGTATTTCTGTCTCTAATGCTCTCTTGCTTAAATCATTCAAATAAATAAACCGAATTAATATCTGCGTATCTGATTTGTAATGCGGTCATCTCGCTCGACGCTCGGATCGGTTCGTCGGTGTCCGGATTCGAGAGGAGGGGACACTCAAGCTTACGAGAACACAGTGTAGGTAAAAAAGATAGTTTATTTTAGTTAGAAGCAGATATACATAAAGCAGCGTGCAGGACCAGGCGATGTCGGTCAGCGTGCGGTAGGCAGAAAACTGGTGTCAGGCGCACGGCAACGTGCAGAGGACATGTAAAACGACGGGCGCGAAGCGGTAGGCGGCGAGAAACGCAAGGCGGCAGCGCAAAGTAGACGCGGCTTAATTTCACGGCGGTTTTATTTACAAGCGAGCTTAATATTACGGCGCGGTTATAACTAGCAGGCTCTTAGGACTAGCAGGCTTATTTCTAGCGGACTTATCATTAACAGGCTTATTACTAGCGCAATTAGAACTGGCGGACTTATAGCTAACGGGCTTAAGACTACGGCGCGATATCTACAGACGGCTTATTGACTATCGCGTTTATAGCTATCGGACTTATATCTATCATGCGGCAAATATCTACAGCGCGGTCTGTACATGCACTTATAAGCTAGTGTCAGGTTAGGCGGCTAGGTATTGCCGGCAGGCTCGAGTGTCACGTCGAGCACTGCCTGAGTCGGTTCAGCCCGACAGAGCCAAGTACAGCCTTGGCCCCAGGTAGAGGCAGGAGCCGGTGCAACCCGGCGGGGTCGAGGACAGCCTCGACTCCAGGTAGAGCGTGTCGGTACAACCCGACGGAACTGAGTTCAGCCTGAGCCCCAAGAGGTAGTCGGTAGTGATGAGATCGATATTAGGAGGTCGGGATAGGATCTGGTCTCGATGTCTCGGCCGGCCGGATTTATATATCCGGCCGGTGGCCCCCACTGTGTGCCGTCGGTCGGGCAGTGGGAGTCGGTACCGTGTGGGGACCCCGTGAGAGAGATAGAGCGTGCCAGTGAGCGAGAGCGCATGTCGAGAGGGATAGCGCATATTAAGAGTGAGACCGTATGCGTGCGGCAAGCAAGATGGCGGTAGCGGGACAGATAGAGCTGGGTGAAATAAGCGAGTCGTGCGGGTGTATATATCTATATATTTTGCCGGTACACGGCCTGTAGTAACGTCCCTGCCGTTACAGATTTATATAACAACTAATATACAAATAATAAATATTCATTCTAAGATTGCTCCGCCGGCACTCTGTATTTTCTAGATCTCTTTTTCCTTCGGTTGTTAGGATCGTCAGAGTATTCAAGGTTCGTCGAATCACACAAATTCAAGTACGGGAATGTCATTTAAAAAGTCTCACATTCAAGTGCAAAAGTATCGTATATCACTGCATTGCCACGAATTGGTATCAGTAATTGATCGAATGGCTCATACGTGTTGGGTATTTATTAGATTTAACTTCTCTTTCAGAATAAATCTTTCGGATATTTAACCGTCTCACCAACGTCAAGGTAAATGTGTAATATATTTGTTTTTTTATAATAAAATAAATTAAAAAATATATTATACATAAAATTATATGTAAAATAAAAGTTTTGAATGCTTGAAATTTTTATGCAAAAATTAATTAGTAGTCGTACGATGGATTGTTGCTCGCGATGCGAGATTATATTCGGATATAAAAAACTATTTAAGTTTAGCATATACTGGATGGCCCATTTTAATCCATCCAGTCGAATATCTCAAAAACCAAGCCCGGAAGAGAAAAATGTTTCAGACAAAAGTTGTTTGGTTTCGAGGGGGCCATAAGATGGTGGCAATAATTTGACCTTGGAAAATCATTTGAAGGTCATGTGAAGGTCAACTTTAAAATCTTAAATAGAAACCCCCATTTTTTATTTAGTATTCTTGTAGATGACATTGAGAGCTTTCCAAAACACTATAATAAAGTATTTTTTCATTAAGTACTTTTTGAGTTATTTTATATTTTAATCTGACATATTTTGATATAAAAAATAAAATATCTCGTAAAATATTTAGTTTTTGATAATCTTATCGTAATACTTCTATGTACAGAATAATGAGACAAATCAATTAGTATAAAAAAAAATTGTTTTTAAGAAAATTATTTACAATGTATTTTTTAAAACAATTATTTGTTTTTTTTGGCACTAATTAATTTGTCTTATTATTCTGTACATAGATGTATTACGGTAAAATTATCGAAAACTGAATATTTTACGAAATATTTTATTTTTTATATCAAAATATGTCAGATTAAAATATAAAATAACTCGAAAAGTACTTAATAAAAAAATACTTTGTTATAGTGTTTTGGAAAGCTCTCGATGTCAGCTACAAGAATGCTAAATAAAAAATGGGGGTTTCCATTTAAGATTTTAAAGTTGACCTTCACATGACCTTCAAATGATTTTCCAAGGTCAAATCATTGTCACCATCTTATGGCCCCCTCGAAACCAAACAATTTTTGTCTGAAACTTTTTCTCTTCCGGATTTGGTTTTTGAGATATTCGACTGGATGTATTAAAATGGGCCACCCAGTATATATATATAAACTATAATATATTTTTCTACAGGTGCAAGGGTAATTTTGGCCTGTCGAAATATACAAAAAGCCAACGATGCACTTGAACATATTTAAAAAAATCTACCCTCGAAGTAAGAATAAATAAAGATACAATATATGCATTGTTATTAAAACGTGGATAGATTCTATCTAACACGTTTATAATTAATTATAACTTTCTGTTTAATAAGATAATGATATGTGTATATATATACATTAATATATATACATTAATATATATACATAATTAGCAATTGATAATTAAAAAATAACAGTTATTAAGTAACTAAAAAAAAAGAGAGAGAAAGAATTAAAAATATATATTATTGATATTTATTTTTAATTAAGATAATTGTTTAACATGTTTCAGATAATTTTTATATTTTGTAAATATGTAATTTATATCAATAATATTATATTATTATATATTAATTACATATTATTAAAAATAACATATTTGTATACATTATATTATTTAATTATTATGTTGAAATATTTGCTTTTAACAATAGAATATTTAGTATTAATTAATTTATAAAGCGTTGCATTGCTGCCTAATTAAATAAGTAAAATTAATTAAATGAAACAAATACATATTAATTTATATAATCAATGTTTGTCAACAATTGTAAATAGATTAAAGTTGTTAGGAAAACCTATCGGATATCAAATAACTAATAGATTTATGCAAAGTGAATTATGTTCTTTCGGCTTTATCACGTAACAAAAATAATTGACAATTCTCTGTTGATAATTGAAGCAGAAATCGCGTTTGAAGAGACAATTATGAGATAATCACTGTTTACGAAGTGATATGATAATTTTCAGAGGAGACAGGGAGCAATTTCAAGGTAATCCAGGTGAGCTCGTTATTTATCGATTGGATCTCTCTAGTCTAAAGAGCGTGAAAGATTGCGCAACAAACTTGTTAATGAATGAATCGGCTATTCATATGCTAATAAATAACGCCGGCGTGATGATGTGCCCGCAAGAAACAACCGAAGATGGATTCGAGTTACAGCTACAAACAAACTATATCGGCCACTTTCTTTTGACGTTTCTACTGCTGCCAAAAATGCAGTCTTCTGCTCCTGGTTGTAGGATACTAAATGTATCGTCGATTCTTCACTTGTGTACGCTTTAATATAACTGATATAAATATAAACTTGACACATATACAGATACGGACTGCTGATGAACACGTCTTAATAACGTAAAATATCGTAATGTTATTATAAGTCAGTATCCAATAATAGAAAGAAATGAATGACATTGATGGTTATGGATTATTGTTATGTTTTATAGTTGGTGCTATACATGATGATTTAAATTTGAAGGAATCATACACTCCTATAAAGGCCTATATGCAAAGTAAACTGGCGATGTATTGTTCATCAAGGAACTCGCTCGTCGGCTAAAAGGTAAATAATAGCGATTATTAGACGAAAAATTTAATATTATTTATCTAATCGTTAAATAGACTTGTTAAAAATTACATTAACGCGTCATATAAATATCTGTTAGTTTAAAAATATCTCTTATGGAAATTTAATACTGCAAATTATTGGGAAAAATACAGTAACTAAATATTGACAGTATTTCAGTAATTTTTTGGCTAGTACTTCGTCCAATCACTGGTTGAATTATTTGATAAAATCAGTGATATTGATGAAATACTGCTCAGTTATATATACAATATATATAGCGCATGTCATTTTGACGTCAAATTTTATAATAATGCATAATGTGGTTAAGTAATCTCTTTTTTTCCACAAAAATGTTAATTTATAAACACAAGATAAAGTTTAAAAAATCTTTTAAAAAGATATTATTGTGTACAGAAATAATTAATAAATAGGATTTTTTCTTTTTCAGAAGCAAACATTTATGAAATAAATGTATATTCTTTGCATCCTGGCATTATAACGACAGAAATAAGTCGACATTTTAGTACGACAATATTTCCAGGTGCGAGCACTGCTTTTCAATTAATTTTGCGACCATTTTTAAAGAGTCCTGAAGAGGGTGCACAAACGACGATATATTGTTCGGTGGATGAAAAAGCAGCTGACGAGACTGGTCTCTATTACAAGTAAAGAAAAAATTATATAGAATTATTTCTACAAAGCATAATCAATAAGCATAATAAAAAAAGAATCGAATAATTTCTAAAATATTATCTCATATAATGTAATTTTATCAAAAGATGAATCATGTTCCATGTACATGCGTGTTTATGTATATTCTTTGTATTCTCATTATAAAAAATTTAGTTCTGTGATATTTTTTACATTTATATAAACGATATCTCTTTAAAAATCTTCGTTTTTACATATATATTTCTTTGTATTTATATTGTACATAATAATTTTTTCAGAAATATACATTATATGTTATATATGTTTTTCTGTTCAATTTTTAATATTATTTTGAATAATATCTTTCGCAGAGAATGCGGAGTTGCGACTCCACAATGGCGAGCGCAGGATGATCAAATTGCCAAAGACTTATGGGACCAAACCTGTCGGCTTCTGCATTTGGAATGTGACAAAGATTTTGCCAAGTTTTTGAGAACCGTTTCTCGTCAAATTGCTGAGTGATATATGAATACTGAATTAATGATATAAATTTATAGCTTAAAAATTATTGTTGGAGTAATGTACAAGTATGTTAAAAATTAAATATAAATGTTTGATATTATTTTTAATATTTCAATAATATTATATAAAATTTTTAAAAAATAAATATAGAATATATTTTACCAAGTGTGTAAAATACTCTTTCAAAATATTCTATTATCTACAAGACATGATTTATGAACTTAAATAAAAACAGCATGACATGATATTTTATAACGCGAATAGGTTTAAAGCAAACAATTATGTGGCAAATAAAAGCCAAAGTACGAGTATTGTCGCATGAATTTATTATTGTTAAATTTTATTAACAAAGATGCATTAAAAATGTACGTTTTGGACCGTTTTTTGATCCATTTCCAACATGAATATAAATATATAAAAATTAAAATGCAGAATTTTAAAATTTAACATGCACAATATTTGTTGTCGCAGTTAAAATTAAAATTAAAATAATCAGAAAGGAAGATTCACTAAAACCTGCGTAGAATCTGTACGAATTAATGGAGAAGGTATACTAATCCAAACGCCATCGCCACACACGTATATTGTCGATGGTTTACAATAAAATCAAATCAAATCATTATATTCAAAAAATCATTATACACATATATCTATATTCTTAAGTCCAAATTTTGGAAGCGCACATTCGTTTGACACGCGACATTTCCACGTCACATTTAAAAAAACTAATTTTTATTTATGCATTACGACAGATTATAAATAAAAAAAAAAAAATAATTTTTTACTTCTAATTTTATTAAATCTTAATTCTATTTTTTATATTTCTAATATATTTGCAGTAGAGAACTATACTGCATTTATGGAGAGAACGACGTAGTTGCTCCGCACAGTTTTGGGTGGAGTGGGGATTAAATGAGAGACTTCAGCGTGCTATTTCAATGCCATGTGCAAGGAGGGGGGGGGGAGGGCTTGAGTATTCATCCATATTCATCCATATCAAGAGACACGGTAATATCTCGCGCCAAGTCATGCGTAGCAAAGACCGCGCGTAACAATAAGAGCGAGGTACCCTGGGTATCTATACGCGAGTGGGATAGTTGAGAGTACCTTAGATTACCAAATCCGCGAATAACGGCTGAACCGATCGAATTCTTGATAGGCTTAATTAATAGCTTGGATTCGATTTATATAAGAAAAGTATCTTCATTTTCGCTCTGCATGTTCTATAAAGCAGAGATATGTTACAAAGCAAAGTCGAAATGTGGAAATTTTCATGTAAGAAATGTCACCATCATCCTCATCGTCGTCGTCGTCCCTTTTACCGTTATATATATATACAACACATGCATAGAATATAGTGGTATTATGCTACATGTATATATACGCGTACACAACACACATGTAATAATAGCAATGTATTCTTGTACAGTTGGCGTCTTTGACGAAAGATTACGCATTATTACGCTAACGGCGCTTCGTGATGTTACTGCGCAGTGTTCGTATGCTTTTATTTATAAAAAAGTAAAGATGCAAAATTATTTGTAATATTTGTGGGTAGTTGGATCAGGTATATCTCATTTATACTAGAGAAAACTAAAACATTACAAAAGTAATTTATGCTACGTGTAAAAACAGAACAAAACATCGCAATACATATATGAAAGAGATGTGTGTATTGTATAATATGTTCATTATAAGATATGTGTGCGTGTGTGTATTTTATAGATTCAACTATCCAGAAGTATCAGGAAGAATTCTGCAGCTTTACTTTTTTATAAATGAAAGAGTACTACGCTATATAATGTTGCACTTTGGAGAATTTAACGTCAAATATACCTGTCAAAAACCAGTATGGATAACTGCGAACAGTAATATAGGCATACGCAAACAAGAATCTAGTATATTTGAATGCATTTGTTAAAGGAGTGTCGTCATATAGTTATGCGTCATGCATCATATAACTACAGAACAAAGTCCGTAGCATCATGTTTATTGCAAATCAACATATTATAATTAATTCTTATTTCGATGCGAATACATTGCTTGAAATAGATAGAAGCATTCTAATATTGTTAATGACTATAATAGATTTGTTACGTTGTATTTTTCTATCTGTCGGAATGCTATATGGTATATATATTTGACAGAAGAAATTTATTATTAGAACTGATATTATTCATTATTTTGTTCTTTTTTGTATCGATACAAGGATTGATTTACAATAGATATATTGTCGCAGACTTTGTCAAAATCTAAACAGTTTGAAACATTTTTCTAGTTCCATTGAAAAATAAATGTATTTATAAATTTATTATAGAAATTTTTAAATTATTTAAAAAAAAATAGATAGAAATAGAAATAAAATAGAAATAGAAATTTATAAGACTTAATCGCAGACTGTGTTTCACCAATGTTACTTTTACCTATAATTGCATATGATGCATGACAAATAACTATATGATGACAATTCTTTGACAAATGCATTTGAATACACTGGATTTCTTTTTACATCTTTCGTTTTTGATATATAATCAAAATACAAGACGGATTAATCAAACAATTTACAGCATAGCACAAGCATATAATAATATATTTTAATTTTAATGATAATAATTTTATTTAAAAAAAGAATGTACAAATAAATATTGTTCAATAGAAATCAAAGAAATAAAAGGGCTGCTTTTTATAATTTAGAAATATAATAGATATATTAATTTTATTTGATTGCTTGTAAATATATGTATAGTAGCAAAACATGTATATGACACATTAAAAAAAAAGAAATGATATAACTGCTAAAAAAAATTATCTTTTTTAAAAAAAGTTAAAGAAACGCCAAGTGCACGCGCAGAAGCGTCTTTTGCTATAAAAAAACTCTTATACAAAATAGGGTTATTTTAATTATTTTATACATTTCTTATGCATTTTTGTTGTACTTATAATGGTAAAGAGTTAAATATTGAAGGAGTATTAACTATACGTAAAACCGCTTATGGGTATAAATAAAAAAATACGGGTCAAATATTTTTGGTAGTTCTACATTTGTGCCAAATTTGAAAAAAATTGGAGAGTAACATTTGGATAGGTTTCCTTGTTAGTTTCAGGAACGTGCGTATCACAAATGTAATAGCGCAATACTCGAGTAGCAAAAGTTCTCATTAAAATTTGATGTTTAACTTTGTGTTAATAATAAAAATAATTATTATTCTATTATTAATACAAAATAAAACATTAAATAGAAAATTTTAATGAGAATTTTTGCTACTAGAGCAGTGCGCGGATTTAGTTGCACATTTCGGCTCGATTCCGTGGCTCACACCTATTGCCCCCCTAATCACCGCTCGTGCGTTAGCGACGAGTCGCCAGATACGCGTAATTAAGGAGCGCGACGCTTTGTCTCAGGAGCGTCCGTATATAAGAATGCCCAAATATAATAATAAGACAATACTTCTCTATAATTAAAAGTTTTTCTTTAATATTTTATATCAATGAAATATAAAATATTGAAGAAAAACTTTTAAAATTTTGATAATTTTCGCGGTGCATTTAAAAAAATATTGTCTTATTTATTATATTTGGGCATTCTTACATACGAACGCTCCTGAGACGAAGCGTCGCGCTCCTTAGTTACGCGTATCTAGCGACTCGTCGCTAATGTACGAGCGGTGAGTGGAGGGCAATAGGCGTGAGCCACGGAATCGGGTCGAAATGTGCAACTAAATCCGAGCACTGCGTTTAGTTACTAGAGTATTGCACTATTACATTGATACGCATGTTCCTGAGACTAAGTGACGCGCTCCTTAGTTAGGAGCGTCCGGCGCTTCGTTGCTAACTAAGACCCGAGCAGTAAAGATCGTGGCACGTAGAAAAACTTAAGCATTAAGACTTAAAACTTTATAATTTCAATCGTATGGAATTTTCAGCGTAGCTTACGTTTCAATATGGCTGTCCTAAGAGGGGAGCAGTAGGCGTGAATCAAGAAATCCGGTCGACAGTTGTAAATAAATTCCAGCACTGCTATAGTGTAATGCCAGATTCAAGATATAACACGTAATAAGCCACACACAAATCGTGATAAAGGGGATACATATACAATCTCTTTCACAATTTAGCATGTTGAATTCACATCTTGAATCTAGTATTAGTGAAAGTGATATTTAATCGGCTTCTAAGGTAAGATAGATAGAACGCATAGTGAAATCATAGAATAAACAATTACAGATGTGGACTTACCATAAATCTTGCACTAGTAAAGTGCATCTTGATAATAAAGTTGCAGTAATAACAGGTGCAAATACCGGAATTGGCAAAGAAACCGCCAGAGATTTTTACAGAAGAGGTAAATATCGATTTCTATTTTTCATTACAAATGTAGAATATATGTAGTCATTATATAACTATGATTTCTCGCATAAAAATGAGTTGTAAATATAGAATAAAGTTATTTGGACAACACTTAAAAGTCTCGAGAAAAGTAATTCATGTTTTATTGCTAATAAATATGTTACTTTAACTTCAGCACTACATTTTTTGGTTAAATTGTCTATTCATATACACAATACAATAAAATAAAATATAATAACTAACGCTTCTAACGAACATTAATGCATTTTGAGTATTGATTTATAATTAATATTCCGGATTTAATAAGGTATTATTCACATTATTTTATTTAAGTAAAAGTAATAAATATATAAAACAGTATTTATATATGCGAATAAAATCATATATATGAAGTCTACAATTCTTCACGATTAATTATATTTTTTAAATATATTGTTATGTTCAACATCCTACTGCAAAAAAATACTATTTTTTCTTCTACTAGCGATTCAAGGAACAACTGCACGGATCAAATATGTCAAGAGTTAATAAATTTAATATATTTCGAGATTTATGAATTTGATGTTGCGTACACATTCAAAGCATTTTTAGCCTTTTAAAATATTAAATTAATAAATAATTTGTGAGTTAAAGTAAAGTAAATTTATTCTGTAGAATATAATTTAATTTTAAAATCGTAATATTATCTTATATCGAATTAATTTCTTTAGTGACTATATCACAAAAATTTTATAGGGATTGTGATTGTACACAAAAATTTATAAAAATAAAAATTTTAATTCTACATGGCAAATCTCTTTACTTTAACTTACAAATCAATTATTAATTTTTATTTTAAAAGACTAAAAGTGCTTTGTGTACAATATCAAATTCATGAACCTCAAAATTAATTAGATTTATTAATTTTTGAGATACTCATCCGTGCAATTTCTCTTTAAACTTGTGTTCTTTTTTATTTATATTTTTCTAGCAGAAAATTAATAATTTTGTATGTAAAAATGTTTAAAATCCAGAAAAAATTTTAACATTTAAAGATAAAATGAAATAATTTAATGAATTTTGTCTGTATGATACATGAATTATTATTGCAGACTTAATTATTTATTGTCATTTTAATAAGACACAAATAATGCAGAATATAAATAAATATAATCATATATAAATACAATGTTTGCATTTAGGCGCAAGAGTGATTTTGGCCTGCCGGAATGTGGAAAAAGCAAATAATGCAGTTGAAGATATAAAGAACAATCCATTGCCGAGGTACGCATATAAATAGGGCTATATCTAATTATAAGCTTGACATTGCGTACACATACAAAGCACTTTTAGCCTTTTAAAATATAAAATTAATAAATAATTTGTGAGTTAAAATAAATATTTACTGTGTAGAATATAATTTAATTTTAAAATAAATTATAATATATAATCGCTTATAAT
Source organism: Polyergus mexicanus (assembly GCF_030449975.1). Classification (NCBI taxonomy): domain Eukaryota; kingdom Metazoa; phylum Arthropoda; class Insecta; order Hymenoptera; family Formicidae; genus Polyergus; species Polyergus mexicanus. Next base: position 1,959,032 of record NW_027223343.1, read on the forward strand.
ATTGTTTGACTCAAATTTACTTTAAAAAAAAGAGTGAAAAACTTGTTACCATTTGTGAAATTGTATATTTGAAAATATACTTTGATCGTTGTTTTCTGATCAATTTTACGGATTAGTATTTATATTTATATTTTTATAAAACACTGGCATTTTTCAAATTTCCATCTTTTAAGCGCTTATAAAGCATCTTATTTTAGGTGTTTACGTATGTTATTGCTTGTTTTCTGATTTGTTACGTATGAATACTGCGTAGAATCGAAATCATTGCATATTGAAATAAAGTTAATACTTGCAGATATCATTTTAGATATCACTTTAAATAGAAAATGTAAAATGCAATTCATCTAACGAGATAACAATATATACCGAATGGGGCATTTATATTGAGGCACCTAATTATCTAAAAAATAAAGCAAGATAGAAAGAAATGTTTCAGTCAAAAGTTGTTCGGTTCTAAGGGGTCATAAGATGGTGCCATTAGTTTGACCTTGGGTGGAGGCGCTTCGGATATTTCAATGGCAATCTTGTTTTATTTTCCTTACACCGATTGATGTCTCTCATTTTTTGAGCTTAAAATATTAAGGTAACATTATTGCAAAATAAATAATTTTATGAGATATTTCATAGTTTATGTAAAATTATGTCAAAGTAAAGTAATAAAATAAAGTATAAAATATCTCGTACACTATTAAACTTTTGACCATCATACTTCTATAACTTTTTATGCAGATTATTGCAAGGAATCGATTTATGTAAAAAAATTTGGGGTATTTCCATTTAAAAAAACAAGATTGACATTGAAATCTCCGCAACGCCTCCACTCAAACTAATGGCACTATCTTATGACCTTCTTAGACCCGAACAACTTTTGTTCGAAACATTTCTTTCTATTTTACTTTATTTTTTAGATATTTAGATGTCTCAATATAAATGTCTCACTCTGTATAAGTCAGACTTATTTATTTTTTTCACACGTTATTTTATTAAAGTTTTTTAAATATTTTTCTCTATTGTAGATTCCACATTTCCTAAAATACTATCTGCAAATACCAACTTTATTTATATGCATGATGATTGACAATGCGCAATTATTCTCGCTTTAGCAATATTTATATATAATGCTTTGAAAGGCAAAATGAATCGAGCAGCAAACATCAGCTAATGACGTTTTTATATAATCTGTTTTGTAAATTTTTTGCGCGTACGCTGATCTGATCAGATATTCTGATTGTTTATGTTACAATATGAGATATATGTATATGTAAATATATCAGATCAACGCAGTGTGTTTATGTAATTACATATTAAATCGCATAAACTGTCCGTTGATTTAGCATATTTAAATTGTTATTATTGCAATGTAATGCTTATGTTGTTGTACATTTTATTTTCATGATCTATTTTGTATATCAATGCATTTTAATGCCTTTTTTGTCGCTCGTTTAATTTGTAATTATGTAGAGTTTGCAATACGTTATATAACTCTGATTTCTATTCAACTTCTGTCGTAATCTTGATCTCCTTGATTGAATCGTTAAATGTCTAATTAATCCTTTTATAATTATATAATTATTTATTTAACTTCAGCCATATAGCCAAGAAGTGGACTTGGTTTACAAATTCTCCTTCTCCACACATACCTCACGCATACACATTCATACCTTTTACAATTCTAAGACTAGCTAGGACTTATTTATTCCATTTCATATTATTTTATCTTATCTCCTTTTCTTTTCACATCTCTACTTTCTTTTCCTATTTTTTATTATTAATTCCTTTTCCAACCACAATTTCTGCAGTATCCTACCTTTCTTATTATTTAACTCATCACTCCAAATACTATCTTCTATTTCCTTACAATTTTTCCCTAAGTCTTTAAACCAATCTTTTATCCGTTCGCATTCTTTTACATAGTGACTCATACAATCTTTCCCATTGCCGCAAAATACACACAATGTCTCCTCTTCCTCCAACCAATATTTATTCCCCTCTTCCATATTTCCGCACCTTACCTTTAACAATGCCCTTATCTCCTATGTTGCCTTCGTCTACACTATTTTTCCTCAGATAACTTGGTCCTTCATCTCCTGTTTCCAATTCCTTATATTTCTTGTTGTATCTGGCCTCTCTAATTTTACCTTCCTCTGCTTGCCTTTGCACCACCCAATCTCTCTCTCCTAGTTCCTTTCTTAAATCGATCCCCCTCTGTCTTAGGTCTTCTAGTGCTTCTATACCCCATCCATTCCTATTATAATATTTCTCCCTCTCCCTACTATACATATCTTTCCATCCATTCTTTTCTTTTTCAATCCAGCACCTTTTTATCCATCTATTTTCATCCATCTCTCCTATCTTTTCCTCATATTTAACTGCCCTCAATCCCCATTCAATTCTTAGTTTATTCAGTCTTAATTCTCTTGTCATTAGGTACCTTGGTGTACAAAAATCTAACCTGAAAATCCATCTTACATAGTCCAGCATTATTTTCTCTAATTCTTTCTTCTCTTCCCATCCCCATATTTCCACCCCGTAGGACATTACGCTATGTACCAAATACCTAAACAACCCCCACCTTCTGGTAAAATCGTCCCTACATATCCGCTCTCCCAACCCCCATGTTTTATTAGCTGCTAACCTTCCCTTATTACTTATATCCCTTATATGATCCTTATAATTACCTTTATTGTTAAACACGAAGCCTAAATATTTGAAAACATTTATCTCTTCTATTTCTTTTCCTCTCCATTTCCAACTTTCCTTCCTTTCTCTGTTTCCTCTATTGAAAATTAACACTTTCGTCTTCTCTGTACATAAAATCAAATTCCTTTTATTTAAAAACCTCTTCACTGTCTGCATCATATCTAATAATGCCTCCCTATTCTTTGTCAAAAACACCATATCATCCGCATACTCTAACGACCATAATCTCTTATTACCTATACGTACACCCCCTACGTTCCGCATTTCCAGCTCCTTACCTATATCCGCTATATACAGATTAAACAGAAGTGGACTCATCACACATCCCTGACGTACTCCCTTCGTTGTTCTAAACTTCGCTGTGATCTCTTCCTTTACTCTTACTGCCACCTTTGTTTCCTCATATATCCTTTCCATCCTCCAGACAAGGTCCGCCGCTACCCCTTTTCCTTTTAGTACATTCCATAACTGTTCTCTCTCCACATTATCGAAGGCTGCTTTTAAGTCCACGAACAAGGCATAGATTCTTCTTTCCTTACTTTCTTTCATCTTTTCCCTCTGAACTATGTGGTTCAACACAAACACATTATCTATCGTTGCTCTTCCTTTTCTGAAACCTGCTTGACTCTCCGGTAACAAACCCAACCTTTCTGTTTCCTCCTCCAGTCTGTTTCTCAAACTCTCAGCGTAGATCTTATATGCCGCGCGCAGCAAGGATATACCTCTATAATTGCCTACTATGTTTGCATCTCCCCTTTTGTATAATGGAACTATTATCGACATTCTCCAGTCCTTAGGTATGTACCCCTCCTCCCAAATCTGCCTCATAAGTTCCACCAAGCCTTTCCTCACTACGTCACCACCAAATTTCCAAGCCTCCATAGGTATCCCGTCTACGCCTACTGCCTTCCTCTTTTTTAATTTCCTTATTGCATCCCTTATTTCCTCTTCCTCCACCTGTCCTTCTGTCTGCTCTCCTCTTCTCCTTATTGTCTCCTCTTCAGTTTCCCTAGACATTCTGGGCTCATCCTCTTGTCCTATTGTCTCTCCCTCTAACAAGTTTATGAAATGCTTTCTCCACGCTTCTTTACTTATGTCTGCTACTTTCCATTCCTTCTTCTTCCTCCTTCTATTTATAAAACTCCAAACTTACGTTGTATTCTTTAAATTCCTCAACTCCTTCTCTTCCCTTTCTCTGTTCTCCCTTTGCTTCTTTTCTGCCAGCTCTCTCTCAGCTTCTTCTTTTCTTCCAGATATTTCTCTCGTGCTACTCTTCCTTTCCTCCATTTCTTGTAACATCTTTGCACCTCCCTCTTCTTCCTTGAGCATTGCTTATCCCACCAGTCTTTGTGGCCTAACTCTTTTCTTTTCGTTATTACCTTTTTCTTTATCATAGCCTCATGTATCATACATTTAAGTCTATCCCATTTTTCCTCAATTGTATCCTGCCTGTCTGCTTCCCATGGTGTCATCTCCAAGTTTTCTTTATACCATTGTATGGATTCTTCATCCCAACAAATCCTCCATTTCTCCTCTCCTTCCTTCTTGTCCTCCTCTTCTTCTTCCCTTCTTCTTCCTCTTCTGTCTTCATCTTCCAGCGTTACTATAACCGGCATGTGATCAGAGTCCACTTTGTCGCCTACCCTGAAATCTACTACTCTCTTGTACACTCTTTCGCTACTCAACACGTAATCAATCACTGTATTGCCCCTCGCACCTACATACGTATATTCCCCTTCCCAATCTCCTTTCGTTGACCCATTCAGCACATACCATCCCTTTTCTTTAATATATTCTATCAAATTCCTTCCTCCATTCCCTATCGTTCTATCCTGACTTTTCCTCTCTATTCCTCTTTCCTCTTCTTCTCCTCCTCCTAATTCTCCTATTCTAATATTAAAATCGCCTCCCACTATTATTTGCCCATTTTCCTTTCCCCCCATCCATTTCTCTATTTTCTCCTCTAAAATCTTCCAATTCTCTTTATTATACACAGAGATAATATATAGTGTATCCTTACCTTCTTCAATTTCTGAAACCACAAAATCCTCTTCATCTTTACCTATTATCCTATCGGTTCTATTTCCCCACTTCCTTCTTTTATTATAAAACCTCCTTTCGCTCTTCCCTTTCTTTTTTCTTTAACTGCGTATTTACAACTCCATTCATGTGTCTTGGGCAGCCTATCTTTCCACTTACTCCAACCCACCTCATCTATCCAAGTCTCACTTAAACTAATAAAATCATACTCCCCAATGTATCTCCAGAAATCTACCCCCTTATTTCCTATTCCTGCGACATTCCAAAATATGACCCTTTTGTCCCTATTACCTATCCTACTACTCTTTTTATTCCTTTCCACTCCTTGGCTTATGAGAAATCCTCGTTATCCTTTACATCTCCTTTCTCTCTCTCTCATCCACCCCACCTTCTCCTTCCCTCATATCCTCCTTATTCAAATCTCGTTCTATATTCTCCCACATTTTCCACACCCCCTTTATCCTAACTCTAGCATATCCCGCTTTCACGTCCTCCCCTTTGTTTCTCTGTTCTTTAACCCATCTACCTATTCTTTCTTGTCTTTTCCTTTCCTCCCACGTTAAATCATTTTCTATAAAAATCTTTCCCCCTTTTAACCTATTTTTATTTCTCATCACCCATTTCTTGTCCTCCTCTTTATCTATTTTGGCTATTATCACAGGCCCACTTATTCTCACGCTTATTATTCCACACGCTACTCCCAGTCTGCTCTTCAGGAAATCTTTCGCCAATTCCCTCCTATCTTTATCTAATTCCTTTACATCTATCCCTTTTATTACTATATTATTCCTCCTATCTTCCCTTTCTTTCTCTGTCACCATTCTTCTCAACCTTTCTATTTCCTTATTATTCAACCTATCTTCACTTATTGCTGAGCTCCCCGAACCTCTGAAACTGCTTCTCCTACTTCTACTTTCCCTACTTTCTCCTAATAACTATCTGATACCTCCCCCTCTTCACCTGCAATATTGTATTCCCGCTTTAGATCTTCCACATCTCTTTCCATTCTTCCTATTCCTTCTTCGATATTGCTCAATCTAACCTCCCAGACTTTCTCTTTCCTCTCCATATTTCTTATACCTTCCTTTAAACTCTCCTTTATACTCTCCTTTATTCCCTTAATTTCCTCTTTTACCCATTCTTTTAATTTTCTTAATTCTATCTCTATATTACCTTCCTCCTTTTCTTCCCTAAACGTAACTCTCCTTTTTGTTTTACCTACCTCTGGTAATAATTTCCCGTTCCTATTCATTCCTTCCTTACCGGCACTCTCCATGTTGCCCGTTCTCTTTGCCATCCTAACCCCAAAACTTCGTCGCTACTCTTTACCTCCAAAGATCTTCCTTTCTCTTGTACTGCTACACTTCCCTTCCTTCGCTACCCTTCTTTTCCTTCCGCTTTCCTATCCTACTTAACTTACACGCTCCTACTTACTCGCTTTACACTTAAATACAACTAAAACTATCTCACATACCCAATACGCATTCACTCGCTCACACGCCCTCTAACCAAGTCCCCAATTAATCCTTTTATATAATTTATATAATTTATTTTACGTACATTGTTTGAAGAAAACTCTCTAATCTTTAATATCTTTCTAATCTTTATATAGTATTTCTGTAATCTCTAATATTTTAATAATTCGCGTGTTCCCCTCGCGTTATATTTATTGTTCTCTCTTACTATCTATCTTTCTTTCTTCCTTCTCTCTCTTGAATAAATCAATAGCAAAAGTTTTGACTAATTTTATTAAAAATATGAATTATATATTTGTATGTGTGTACAATATACATACATATTATATAAATATATATATATATATATATATGTATGTATGTGTATATATGTATATATATATATATATATATATATATATATATATATATATACATATATATATATATATATATGCATATGTATATGTACATAGTTATTGAGTCTGTTATATTTTTATATCTTTAATGATATCATAAAATAAAATAAAAGTATAAAAAGTATTGATGTATTTTTATGATTTAAACTAAAATAAAAATTATTAAAAATTAAACAAAAATCTTGTTGTTAACAGATCTAAATAAATATAAAACTTTTTTTATAATTATTTCTAAAAATGTGAAAAATGTTTCTTCTCTCAAGTTTATCTAAATATTTATTTGTCCAATATTAATTGTGTTAACATATTTTTAATGTTATCCATAAAAATTGTACGTTTTATCATTGATAAAAATTTCATTGAAAATTTTGATATGCTTGCTTCCACATTACTTGTCTTCAACATTATTTTTAATTTTAAGTTTAAAACATTTTTGATTACACATTCAATGATTTATATATTGTATTAATAATAATTATATTTACTGTTTGTCTTTGAATTTTTCACACAACATAGTAAGAAGCAATAAAGTATGCTACAAAGTTTAAACAAATTAATTTGGAATATTTGTTATTAGTTATATTTATTGTAGCATTATATTACAATCACAGATTAAATAAATGTACATTTTTTTTAAACTATCTTTCAGAAAATGATAACCGACTATATAAATATTTAAAGTTCTATTAGCCCTTATTTTGTGACATGGCGCAAATAGTTTATATTAATAAATAAAAAAGTTCTTTATATTAAATAATTTCTGATATTTTTAACTATAAATATATTTAAACAAAAATAACACATTTTTTCTTTACGAAAAAGCAGAAAAAGTGTTTGAGTCAATAAGTATGTACAATAATCTATAAACGTGTACAATCCATAATAATGTATTAATGTAATCCATTAATATTCAGTACAGATAACGAACAATACAAAAATAAATTAGGCGAGTTCGCAGTATATTCATTGGATCTGTCCAGCCTAAAGAGTATAAAAGATTGCGCTAAAAAGTTATTGACGAATGAACCAGCTATTCATCTACTAATAAATAATGCTGGTATAATGATGTCTCCGCATGAAAAAACCGAGGATGAATTCGAATTGCAGTTGCAATCGAATTATCTTGGACATTTTCTCCTGACACTGTTACTGTTGCCGAAAATACAATCATCTGCTCCTGATTGCAGAATAGTTAACGTATCATCGCTTGCTCATATTTGTACGTAAAAGCAAAACAGAGAGAAACAAGATGTAAAAAATAAAAGAAAAATTATTATATTACTAAAATTGGATATCTTTCATGGCTCTCATCTTTTTTTTTAAGATTTATTTTTTTATTTTGGTTAATATTATATATGTATATTAATAATATATATCAAAGATAATATAATATTTGAGTAATATTTGTTATATTATCATTACAGTTGGTGATATACATTTCAATGATATGAATCTGGACAAATCGTATAGTCCATTGAAGGCGTATACTCAAAGCAAATTGGCAAACATATTATTTACTAAGGAATTAGCACGTCGATTGAAAGGTAAAAAAATGAAATATATATATATATATATACGTATGTTGTAAAAGAATTGAGATAGCGATTAATTTTTTAATAGCGATGAATTTATAAATAATTAATAGCGATTAATTATTTATTTATTAAAAATAAATAGCCAAACAATAAATTATTTAAAAATTAATATCTCTTTTTGATATGATAAAGTTATTTTATCTGTAATATTATGAGATCTGTAATATTATAAGATGACATATTCTTCTTATAGAAAAATTGCATATATATATATTTCTCTTTAAAAATATAAATTTAATTTATAGAGGCGGGAATTAGCGGAATAAACGTGTACTCCTTGCATCCCGGTGTAATAAGAACCGAATTAGGCCGACACTATAGTAAAACCATAATTCCGGGCGCAAGGTTTTTCTACCGGAATATTATGCGGCCATTCATCAAAAATCCGGTACAAGGAGCGCAAACAACGATACATTGTGCGGTTGATGAAAAAGTAGCTAATGAAACCGGTCTTTATTATGCGTAAGAACAAGCTACGGCATGAAATCTTTTTTGTTAATTATAACAATACACAAACGTGATAAATTTCTTTTTTCTATGATTTATTTTCTTTCTTAAAATCTATTTTTAATAAATTTATTAAATTTATATATATTGTTGTTATCATATTTTATTTTTAATAGAGAATGTCGTGTGACCAGACCGCAATGGAGGGCGAGAGATGATCGAATAGCCAAGGATTTATGGGATCACACTTGCCGGCTTTTGCATTTGGAACCTGATGAAAATCTTACCACATTTTTGCAAACTGTTTCGCGCCAACTTGCCAAATAATGTGCCTTCGAAAGTGTGCCAGGTATAAGGGTAGCCGAGGGTGTTGAGCGGGTTATATAGGATCGCAGGATAAAATCAGGATATTGAAGGAATAAAGGATTTTGCAAGAACTGGTCGTAAACAATAAACGGTTGATTTGCTGAAGGGATGGAGCCCCTCCTGCACCCACGCATTCAATAAATAATATTTTTGAAGACATGACTCAGAAATTCATGTTAAAAGCTATTAACAAACTGCGAAAAATAGATAAAACATATTATTGACAAAATATCCATAACCGTAAACAAACACTTTTTCGTTTGCTCTACAATAAATACAGTGTACACAAACTTCACTTTTTCTAATTTCTTACTTTATAATACCTGAAAAAAAGATTGAAATTGTGAAATTTCAAAATCGCATCTTTGGAACCAGAAAAGAGCGCCACAAAATTCAAAGCGTATACTACTTAGGAATGTACCCTCTACAATATACATATAAATGAACACAATCCGTGAGGTGTAAGTTAATCCGAACATTTATTCAAATTTTTATTATTTTTCAAAATAAAGTAAAAATTTATCATTTACCGATCGATGCTCAGCAACGGAGTTAATGACATTGAAACTACATTGCTCTGTAACATGCAAATATAATAGTAGATATTGGGCACTATGGGGCGTCAAAACAAACCCCCACTCCTCGGCCACTGGCGCCGACCCCCTGCTGTGACTGTCTGGGGCCCTCCCCCCTAAGGGTGTCTGTGGAAAAAAAGTGGAGGGGACTCGTGGACGGCTACGAGGCAAATTTCCCTTTAAATTTTTATATTTTTTTATTTTTTTTTATTTTTTCGGTCGCGTGAACATGCTCGGGCTCGAACCTGGGTCCTCCACCTTTTTTTTTTTTTTTGTAACGGAGGGGAAATGCCTTTACGCATACCCCGCCTCGATGGGGTTCGAGGCGGGGTTATGTGGGACTACCCCCGGCCTAAACAAACGGCCGCGGACTACCCACTAAAACCCCTCCGGGTGGCCTATCTCGGGCGTTTCAGGGGGCCTCTCTGGAAGCTGGCGTATGCACTACATCAGAGAGACCCCCCGCCCACGGGCTATGCCCGCTGAGGGAGCGGTTTCTGTCTCCCCCAGTGTCCTCGTTGTTGCTGGGGACATCATCCTAACTTAGCGAGAGGGGGACCATCGCCCCTCTCGCCGCCATCCCGGTATTATTCCCGGGGAGGGTGTGGTCGGGCCCAGGTACCCCACCTGGGTTCCGACCACCGGGCCCAGTTCGGAGTGGGACGTTCGCGACGAAATAGCGGACGTCCCCCCGAGTTGTCGGGGCCCTGCGCATTCGCCGGGGGAGTTCGATGGGGGCGGTTGCGACCCCGCCCCCTCCCCCTGCGTGCGCCACCCCTTTGCTGGGGTGGGTTTCTGGGGTGACCGGGGACTTGTATAGCCCCGGGCTCCATCGGCCCACCCCCGGCGGCCCGTCGGGCGCGATTGCGGCCCCCCGGGTGTTCTCCGGGAAGCCGCTCTCGCTCCTTTTCGGCCTCCTCCTTCTGGAGCATGACCGCTTCACAGAAGGAGGAGACCGCCCTCCAGGACTCCTCGCTCTCGAGCATAGCCGCTACGATGCTCGAGAGCGAGAAGTCAGTATCCCCTATTACGTTGACGAGAACACGGCGCTCTTCTGCCCACGCTGGGCACACCTCCAGCGTGTGCTGCGCCGTGTCCTCGTCCCCCCCCCCCCCTCGTACAATGGTGGCAGCGTGCGCTGTCCTTTTTACCGATGCGACACAGGTATGAGCCGAAGCACCCGTGGCCCGTAAACACATGCGTCGCACGGTACGACATCTCGCCACCCGCCCGTGTGGACTGGGTCCTCCACCTCTCCAAACAGGGTCCTAGTATGCTATCTGAAAACTTATTAGAATAGAAGTTAAACGTAGTATTTATGGAAAGTAGTTTTTTATTTTTTTTTTATTTTTTCGGTCGCGTGAACATGCTCGGGCTCGAACCTGGGTCCTCCGCCTCTCCAAACAGGGTCCTAGTATGCTAAGCTAGCTGAAAACTTATTAGAATAGAAGTTAAACGTAGTATTTATGGAGAGTAGTCCAGCGCTAAGATAGGGGTCCTGGCTGTCCGATTGGTTCTCCCCATAGTGCCCAGTCCTCCGATAGGTTCCGACGGTTCCGTCGATTTAAAAAAGCGGGTTGGAAAAACTAGCCAAAAAATAGTGCGAGGGAGAAAGCGGGCAAGATGTCTGCCGGAAAGCAGACGTGACAACAACCGACAAAATGGCGACTGTCGAGACTGGAGATGCGTCTAGACATAAGGCATCCAGCCTCCCCTCCCCTTACGGAAAACCGAAAGATATCGTGCGGTATACAACATCGTCCTATCGCCCCCCTTAGAAGAAAACCAGGGGAGATGTACGCTATATGTCGCCCATCCTCTTCCACCCTTCCTGTTGAAAAGAGAAAGTTGGATAAGGTACCGCTAGAATAAACTAGATGCTATGACGTGGTAACGAACACGTGCGTGCATGTACGGGTACGATTGTCCGAGGGGGGTGAGCCCCGCTGCACAGATAGACATACGGTAACAACATCGCTGGAGACGTTAGAAAGGGTCTTGAAATATATACGGGTACCTGAGGCTGTTTGACGCTGAGGCTTAGGGCAGAGTCTATGACGTCACAACAATGAGATGAGGAAAGAGTGTATGAAAAAAATTAAACAATTTAAGTAAAAAAAACCCTACATTTATTGTTATTAATTTTACATAAATCAATATTCTTATTGTATATAATTAAGATATTACATAGGAGTACAACGTCTATATCGTATTACAGTTCGAATTACATGATTAAACAAGGCAGCGCATAGCGTACAATGTTTCACTTGTTACTTTTTTCGCAAAGAAAAATTTTACGAAATAAGTGTACGATTAAGCGACCGTTATGTTCACAATCTTCGGTAAAAAGACTAAGAAACCGATTAAGATCATAACCGTCGCACATATAATATAAAAATACGCAACTATATTGTCCACATGTTTGAGAAAAAATTCCTTGTAATTGTTGAATATTCCAACGATGAATGACGGAGTTTCGACGAAGTCGGAGGAGAAATCCGGGGTGCAAGGGTGGTATTCCGTAGCTGTCGAAGTATGTGCCAGTACCATGCTCGTCGAGGAAGAAGGCGATCCAATGTTCTCCAGGTCGATTGTGGTCATCCGTATTAGCGACGATGGCTGTCGACCTCGTCCACACCCTCGGAACTCTGTCGGCTGGATAAACTCCCGTATGGCTGGCATTGATGTGACGTAATGCTTGTAGAATTTCGCGAGAGTTCATTATTTTGACAAGGAGGCGAACGAACGAGCGGTATTATATATTCAATAATTTCGGTATTTACCTCTTTCGGTATTGTGTTTTTGGGCGTGTTGGTCTGTAACGATGAGATTTTATTGTCAGCTTGTACGGAATTAGTAGTTGCTTTAAACTCGTCACTACCGATAATTCAGATTTTTCAAATTTCTCTTCTTCTTCTTCTTTTTCTATTGATCGCTCAAATTTTTGCAGATTTTTTTTCTTTATTTCATTTCTTTCACGGGAAATCTCATCCGCTCTACTGATTTCCTCGCTTTCGTTGTCCTCGTCTTCGTCGTCGTTGTCGTCGTCGTTGTCGTTGGCGATATTATTTTGCTCGATCAACCAATATTTTAATTTATATGCGTTGCGTAATGCGCAATGAAATATACCGAATTTTCGAAATCCGTGATAACCACAATATCGTCAACGCACTTCCCCCTCCGACAGATTTTTGAATGCGGGGGAAATACCTTCCAAATTATATACATTTCTGGAGAGTAGATTTTCCAAGTAGTTTACTTTTTCGATACGTCTGACGTAAATGTAACGTGCTTGTCTTGTTATTTCACGTAGTTGCGTTGTAAAATATTTCGGATTAGCTTCGCCGTCGAACCATTCGATACCATGATAATTTCTCGTGAGCCAATTGTTTTCATGTCTTACTTTTCCTGGTAAATCGCCAAATGAATGCGGAGGCATTATAATCTAATGTTCGACGAATGGAGCGTCAAGCGCGATAACAGCAACTTCCTTAGGAATAAATTTCTCATTGGCATCGCGGAAACCCTGTATGTCGATGACGATATCCATTTTGCGAAAACTGGAGCGCTCACGATAGCGAGGTTTAAACTGCTCGCAAAGCGTCGACGTTCGTGTCTCGAATGAAACTGAATCCTTTTTTTGTTACATTACACAATTTTTGATATTTTATGCTGCTGGCATTTTGATCGAATGTGGAGGGGAGAAAAAGGAGGGAAAATTTTCCGAGTATTACGTTGTAACGGTCAAACACCTGAGCGCGATAAATATCTAACCGGCAAAATCGACGATGACTTGACGAGACGAATCGATTTCAATTACATTATCGAATTCGGCGTAAATAATACAATTAACGGTCTCAGTGAGAGCTTTCTCGAATCGCACTTCTAATCGCAAACTACCATGTCTTACGAGATTCCAATGCCCTGCGTAATTAGCAGACAGATCGGGCGTGAGATCAAAAGCGAATAACGTATATCCCTTGGAATAATCGTCTCTACTTATAGAATTTCCTTCGTTCAAAAAATGGATGCCCGTTCCCGCGAAGAGAGTTTGATAAGCTTCGACGTAAAGCGGTTCCTCCGGCGAGAAACCCGGTTGTAACGGTTTACTAGGAATTTGCATACCGTCGACGTATAGCGAGAAGAAATTTATTCCGTAATTTTTGAAATTAAACGGATTTAATTTTCTATCCCCATTAAGCGCTTTATTATTAACAAAGCCGACTATTATCCTTTTCGGAAGTTGACCCAGTATTACATTATCTAACGATTCACCCACAACACCACTGTGAATCGTAAATGTCTTAACTTCGACTCTCGTGAGCGGATATTTGGCCGTAACTTTACTCAACATTCTAGCATGCGCGAGTAATAATCCCGCGCTTATTTTCGCCCTTCTCACGAGTAAGCTCGCATCCAGTATATGAATTTTCGACGATGAACCGTTACTGTCCATAAGACAGAACGAATCTTTTGAACGAACGAGCCTCAAACGTACTTCTACACCGTTAATTAAAAATTAGTTTTGATTGAAAACGTTGCAATGGAGATGTCCTACAAGATCTAGCGCGCGCCCCCCGCGAATGTAACGCGCGCGTCTCACGAGAGCGGAATTTGGCGATTTTGATTCCATCGGTTCGTCCATTTGACCGAGTGTATCCGCGTCCCATAGACAGGAGGTTAGATGGGAAGTTTTTGCGGGTGAAGAATAATTTAATAACGTCTCGATGTACGCGCGGTACGCGTAAGCGTTGTTTGGAGGCGACACGAGCTTTTGGTTGAAATACACGTCGATCTGATTGAACATGGAATGAAGTAAATGATTTACGGGGCCTATAGTGGCCGTGGCGGATGTGCCCGCGGTATGTCCCGTGGAATCGCCCGGTGTTTCTACGCGTACGCGGAGACTTAACATGGTGTGCGTGAGATCTAAATATTCTTCTCCGTGACCCGGAATGACGAATTCTATCGGGGAATCGTCCGAGAGCGAAGTCACGGGTTTGTAATGAATCCATTGCGAACTCTCGATACTAGTTTGTGTAGGTGGTAAAGAAAAGAGATCGAGTTCGCTCTTTAAACACTCACTCGAATGCGTGTGAAGAAAGGACATGCTTATTTGCCGCAAATTTTTTGTCGTCGCTGTAATTCTCACTGTTAGATGTGTTTAGAATATACGCCGTTTAAGAAAATATGTCGGATACGGTGCGTTTTTTACCGGTTTTACGCCGTTTCGCGGATGTTTTAAGTCTTTTCACCGTTGTGCGCTTTTTTCTTCTCTTATTTTTCGATGTTTTTGTATTTGCTCTTTTTTTCCCTCGCGTCTGGCGCTTTGACGAACTTTTCTTACGCGCCTGGCGTCGTCTACGTAATGTCGCGGATTTAGCGATGCGCGTGTTGAACCCGGCGAAAGGAAACTGAGCTACATGCATTTTTGCATCCGACTTATAACCTGAGCCCTTCATCAGACTACTTATTTTTTCTTTAGCTTTTCTCTTAAGATTGTTGCGCGATTCTTCAAATCGGTGCTTAGCCGCTACTTTAAACGGCATATTGTTTTCAACATCTTCGATTATATTAACACCGGCCCGTAAAGCTTCTTTCCCCACAGCCCGTACCCCTCTGGTTAAATAATTCTGTATATCGAAGCCGGTTTCGCTAAAAAGCCATAACGGTAAACGTTCCACAACACTAGCATTGAGCTTATTGCGCGTATCGAAGCCGAGTATTCGGCAAAGTTTTTCGGAAAAATTTACATAATGAATCATATCACATTTCATAATGTCGCAGGAAAGTTTCATAATAATTTTGCGCCCGATAATAGCTCCAAATTGTCAAAGGATATGCGAACCCACGGATTTTGCAGAGTAATTCACAGCTTCTATAATATCGTGCAAACTTGAGTAAATGCCCGATGGTATTTCAGATTTCTTAGCGATGATTTTCTTTTTTGGGGGCCTATCGTGAATTCTTGAATATTTATAAATCTTATGATTCCTTCTCCAGGGCGTATATGAAGAAAGCTAGTCGGAAATTGAATCTCCGTGAGCGCTACTTCCCAACGTCCTTGCAAGTCTATACGTTGAGGCAATTCAGTAGTGAAGCATGTGGTTTTATTCTCCGGAAAAAAACGCATACTGCTATTACTAGGGAGAATCATATAAAATCCTTCTTCCCTCATTTTCGATTCAAAGATTTTAAACTCGAAGCGGGTATCCAAGAATCGAATTTTGAAGGATATCCTTGCCAACTAACTAATAATTGTTTATTGTTACCACGCCCCCTACTTTTTATCACACGTTCGACGATAAATTCTTCTTCTCGCAAGTTTTTAACAACAGATGCTAATTCTTGCTCATAAAAAATTCCGTCTATAACTTCGCCCGCTAAATCGCTTAATTCGTATACGTGCGGTTTTCTCCATTCGAGAACACGGTGAATTTGAAATATTTCTTCGCTCCACTTTGCCTCGTATCCTTTCTCAAAGGCTACTTTTGCTCTACTGACACGCACGAAATCGCCCACGTTATATTTAGCCTTTTGCCCGCGATTCTTTTTCTTCGCCCCATCGCCGTTGTCGTTCCAGCGACGATTCATATTTTCACGCGCGCTTCGCGCATTTTCCCTCGTAACGACTGCAGGTTGCATTTTGATGGTGGAATGTCGCGTATGATTGTAAGCGCGAACGATATCCTGCAAAATATCGATGTAGCGTCGCGTATTTTTGTGCGTAAAATATCGCCACATCCGTTCCTTGAGCGTTCTATTAAAGCGTTCCACTATAGCTGCTTTAATATCAGGATTACGGGCTACACGAAAACGAATATCTTTTTCTTTTAAGAAATTTTGTACTTGTCGAGCAATAAATTCTTTACCTTTGTCGGTCTGCAGGTATACGGGTAGGCGCTCTTTGTTTCTCGAGAATATGCGTTTAAAGGCTTTTACCACGCAGGCACCTGTTTTGTCGCGTAAAGGCTCTACCCAAACGAATTTACTAAGCACATCGATAACCGTTAATAGATATGAATAACCGTCATTATAACTCTTGAGATTACGAATATCGATCAAATCAGCCTCCCATAAGTCATCGATATTTGTCACGTTATAATGTAAGCGTGGAAATTTTCGACGTACCGGACGATGTAATGTGTATGCGTCTTGCGATTTAATCCAATCGATGACCTCGTTACGTGTGAAATTCGGTTTAGCGGCTCGCGATAAATTGGCCGTCGCCGAATAGCCGGCATAGTGCGAGGGACTGTAATACAATTTTTCGAGTTCCATCATTCGAATTTGCTCCAGTCGAGCAATCCTTTTCTTTTCTTTGTCGGAGAATCTGCGTAGCTCGTTAATGTTTTGTCGCCTTCGTCCTCGTCGGCGGATACAAATAGCGTATCTCCTTCGCTCGTTTCGTCTACCTTACGGCTGTACGACTTTGAACGCTCGGTCGAAGTTTTCGGAGTGGAACTTCCGCGCGGAACCACGTTTTTAATACGATGAGATCGGGCGAACGTATATAATAAATCATTATTTCCTATGAGATTGGAAGGAGTGCCTATGTCGTGCAGTAATCGAGCAAACTGAATTCTTCCGGTTGCTTTAAATGTTTTTCTCTCGCGTATCGCGTCGTTTATAAGTTCCGCGATGTTCGAACCCATTATGACGGCGCCGTCTATAGTTACGAGTCCTCGTCTATCCCAGCTAATCTTAGATGTCGGAATATCGATCAAGTATTTTAATATTGCACGCGCTTTGTCACGATAAGATTTCGGTACACTTCCGAGTATTTTTTTGATCATTTCAGCCGATTGCGCGCGTTTTTTCCCGAAACTACTGCTACTACTACTAGCGCTCCCGTCACCGCGGTCGCTGCTAATTAAAGCTGACGTTTCCATAAATTCGTTATCGTCGACATCCAAATTCGTGTCTTCGTTCTGCTCGTCATTAATGTCCTCGTCGTTATCCTGCTCATCCTCGCGTAAGCGTTTTTTAGCTTCCCGAGCAAAGTGAAGATAGCGTTGGAGTACTTCCTTATACAATTTCCATCTTTTGTCCTCGTCGACAGGAATCGTGAGGTTGAGAATACGCCACATCTCCGCATCGAATCGCGATAAAGCTGTTCCCGGTGTTCGTACTGAATTATTATTATTATTTACATTTTCCGCATTTGATATTCCCGTATTTTTTTTCGACGAGTTATCAGGCATCGCAATAGATGTCATTTCCGGTTGCTGTTGCATTCGCTGCATTCTCTCAAGATTTTCGGTAGATATCAAAACCATTTTCTTAGCTCTCTCCATTGTTCAAAATACAGCTGATAAAACTTTCCTTTTTTATTATCTTTCCTAGAATGTACGGGCTGTATAGGATTGTATTTTTCTTTTTCATTCACTGATAAAATCCGAGATAATATAGCCCCTAGTATAGGTCCGATAAGATAGGGTAAAAATCCACCTCGTTGTACTAACAATTTTCTTTTAGTCTTCCAATTACCTTGTTTTGCCGCAACATGCCGTAGGGCCGTTTTATGTTTGGCTAATCGCTTTTTATCGCTACAACGAAGCGGTACGTTACCTTTTAACGTATTGAAAATGCACTCTTGAATGCACTTTATGAGCTTATTGTCGGCGGTACGTAAGAATGCTGTTCTTTGATTTTTTTCAAATGACACAAAGTTTTTAAAAGACATATATTTCTCTCTCCGATAGACCGTCTAGCATGCTTTATTGCACTATTCGATGACGTCAGCTTTTTATCGGGATCTTCTTTTTTCACCATTACGCTGTAATTACACGACTGACAAGTTGCGAACAGGAATTTTACCCTTTATACGCCCCCACTTCTATTATTCGATCTGCGCGGAATGTAAGCGTAATGCAGCGTATCGTCGGGAAAGATACACGTACGAAAGCGATATTCGTCTGGAGTCGATTGTTTCAAATCGAGCAATAAATACCCGTGAGGTCTCGATGTAGCGTCACAGTAGGCTTCTTCCATAAATTTTGGATCGTCGGGATATACCTGGCGCGCTAGATGACGTATTTGAGCGCGATCGCGTGAATTTTTGAAAACTACTATGTAATTTGCGTTGAGAGATATGTCACGCTGTCCGCGACCTTGATGAAAGAGATTTTGCGAGATGAGTATAACACTGAGATTTTTATGATGACTTCCTTTGGTAAACAGATCTACGATAGCGTCGCACGACGAAGATTCCCTCATAAGATCGTCGATTATTACTAATTTTGGCGAAAGCCGTTGGAATAATCTTCCGGACGCGGTAACCCCTCGCGAAATTCGATGATATTTTTCTTCGATTTTATCATAGCATTATTATCGTAACCGGTTTTTTGTGTTCTTTTCTCTTCTTCTTTTTCACTCGCGTCACATTGTAAACGTTGATACGCATCTTGCCACTCGGCGTAATAAAATAAAATTCTCTCGAATCGAACATCCGACATGACGGATAAATGACGAAGAAACGTTTTCACGAAAATTGTTTTTCCACATCCTGTAGGCCCGCAGACGATCGACGTCCAAGGATGTTTCAACCGTACATTCATTTTGCGAAATGAACGATTTGGCGTTTACGCGCGCTCTCATAAATAAAAAAGTAATCAGGAATATTTAATAACAATAACAAAAATACGTGCATCGAATATGTTTAATATGTAGATATATGTTGAGAGTAATAAGCTTATCCGCGCTCTGGAAGGCCCACCGCGGCGGCCGCATGCTCGCGCTAGCGTTTTCCCGAGAGCGTACAAGCGAAAAGCACCGCGGGCGATTAGCTGATAAGTAGCCGCGGGAACGATGCTAATAAGCGTATTCGCGGGGACGCGCTCGCGTCAGCGTTTTTTGAGCACCGCTGCTTACGAGCTTATAAGCGGTGCTCTGTGGACGCTTAAGTTAGAAATAAGTTGCTCGTTTAGCGTTCAACTAACATTTGATATTATTTTTGATAGAATGTTCTATGCGCAAAGTAAAGAAGTAAAGGAAATATTAGAGAGGGGTAAAGGAAAAATATAGTCTGTGATTTTTAAGGTGGGAAAAATTTCATATTTATTGATAATAATTTTTTATTTTTTATTTTTATAAAATTAACAATTACGATTTAAAATTATACGTACAATTTCATTAAAGCCGAGTGAAAGTAATTCTTCAAATACAATATTGAAATATACATCTAAAAAGGTTAAATCTCTTATTTGCGTTTGTACATTGCGTTCAATTTCTTGAAAATTATCACTAACCAGGAGTTTTATAATTTCACGATTTATGTAAGCCGTTGGGAGTTTTAATTCTATCTCGTTCATTAAGTAATTGGCGCAGGTGTTGACGGCGTCGGTGATGGAAACTAGCTGTGACAATCGAGCATCCACACATCTTGTAATATTTTCCATGCCGAGAAAAGTTGCTTTCTGCATCACAATAGCGACACTGTGCGTTTTTCGTTTCTTCAGGGGTGGCTGCGCTGAGTGGCCTTCACTTGGACACAGTACAATTGGACACGGTGCAAATGGACACGTTACAAATGGACACGAGATTGTGCACACGGTTCAATTGGACACAGTGCATTTGGACACAGTAATTTTGGATACAGTAGCTTTTGGACACATAAGAAAATACGCATCGTTTACTTGGACACCGCTCAATTGGACACTGTTCATTTGGACACCGTTCGTTTGGACACAGAAAGATGCGTACCGTTCATTTGGACACCGTTCGTTTGGACACCGTTATTTGCCCACCGTTCGTTTGGACACCGTTCATTTGCCCACCGTTCGTTTGGACACCGTTCATTTGTACACAGAAACATGCGCACTGTTTGTTTGAATATGTAACAGATGGAGAGAAATAAAAATCATTTTGGGAAAATATAATCAGTATTCTTATAACACTTTATACTGGTAAATCTATGTAAAATATGAAATCGTGAAAAGGAGATACATTTGAAGGTTATAATATCTGTCAAAATAAAATATATTCATACTTATATATCTCTGATACTGATGTCATTAATTTTACATTGCTTTTAGCACTTTGTTTAGCCTTTCGCATATTTGGATGTCATGCATGGATACAGTGGGTTCCGCCCCCCCTGCGGGGGGGCTCCACTTCCGGAAGATATAACCTAACCCAAACCTATTTCTTATTTAAAACAAAAATTTGGTGTGGATTACGTCGTATAACTTAAATCAAATTTTGGTGTCCAAACGAACGGTGTCCAAACGAACGGTGGGCAAATGAACGGTGTCCAAACGAACGGTATCCAAATGAACAGTGTCCAATTGAGCGGTGTCCAAGTAAACGATGCGTATTTTCTTATGTGTCCAAAAGCTACTGTATCCAAAATTACTGTGTCCAAATGCACTGTGTCCAATTGAACCGTGTGCAAAATCTCGTGTCCATTTGTAACGTGTCCATTTGCACCGTGTCCAATTGTACTGTGTCCAAGTGCACCACTCCCGGCTGCGCTTGCTCCTCCGTCTCTCCATTACTCGCGGATTGTTCCACATTTTCCTTGTAAGTCACTATCACAGCCCTCGTCCCATAAGCGGTGGTGAAGCCGATAGAAATATTGTTGATGATAATCGGACTTGGTTTGGTTTTTTGATTCTCACTTAAGTACAGTCCTATCTATTCCATGTTGAGTTGAAATTGTTGCCAAGTGACGGTATCGAGACAAATTCCGTCCGCATAATTACCCGTTAATTTAACAATTGGCGCGAAATATTCTTCGTTTGTTGCTTGCAAGCCCACATATAGCTTCTTAGTACACGATGAATTAAGAGCATATGTTGTCGATAGTAATAAGTATTGCTGTTCGTTTCTTCTATCGTTGTCGAACTTGTTGTCCGATTTGCTAATATCACAAACGTGTGTAGATTTAACAAAATCGGTTAGATTTTTTTGATCACTGGAAACTTCTTTCGCGGCAGCCATTGTTATTACTTTTTGAATAAAACTGAGAGAACACCAGGCACAACAATGCCGAATTCTTGTAACGCAGCCGAAATGAAGACTTCGTACGGGGAAACTCGAATGAAGGATTTACATCTTCTCGCGCTACTTATATATCGAAATATAAAGAAAAGTGGGGGGAAAAGTTTGTATAGACAATTAAATAACAGGAAAAATCGTGATTTTTCATGTTCAATCTTGTTCAACTGGCTAAAAATTACGCGAAAAAACATCTAGAATCATCTAGAAATTAGATTCGTTACAAGAGAAAAATTTTTCTCTAAACTTTTTTTCTCTAAATACATTTACAATATGTTATAAAGCGTAAATAAATGTTTATCGCCTGTGTAATAAATTTTTATAGATTGTATTGTAAGAGATTATATTGTAAAAAATTTTATAAAGGAGTAATTTTCTAATCGACATAATCACGTCTTTTCTACGAAAATTTTTAAATACGTTTATCGCTACAAAGCTTTTACTTTAGGATCGCTATAACAAAAGTAATAAAAGTAAGTAAATAATATAGTAACATGATAAAAAATAAAATTTTTTTTTTGTCTACTTTATCGCCTTTTTGGAAAACAGGGATTCCTTTTGTCGACGTTCTTTTGCCGGCGTTCTTTTGTTTTCTTCGAACTAATCTAATCTAACTACCTAGAAAGGAAAAATTTTAAATCTTTCAAAGACTTTTCCTTTTTGGAAAAAATTGGGGATATGCGTTTAAATAAATTCTCCGTGCCGAAGTAAAAAAGGTAATTTCGATTTCGACATCATCCGAAGTAACGCGAGTCGTTCCGCGGAAAATAGCGATATAGTGTATTTCACGAGTAAGTGACAAAAATGGCTGGACTTAAAGAGCTATTAGGTAAGTGCATAATTATAGGCTCGAATTTGTCGCCTACGTTAAATAGTGAACGCTATTTATCAGTGTTATCGGACGAATCGGCGGAAATAAATTACTCAGTTTTTCGGGCATTTGCGTGTGCTAGTTCGAATACTATACTCGCTGTGCTATATAGACTAGGCTATTTTGGCAATTATGCCGAGTTGTTGCATATCGCGGGTGAGATAATAGAAATGCGCGAGGCATTTGACCACGAGGAGGAGGATGCAGACGGCCTTATAGCCTTCCTGCTATCAAACCATCGAGGAAACCGCTTAAACGGTAAGCAAAATGTTTTTATTTATATTGTACAATTGTATTGTAATCGAATACGATAGACAGTGATTAATCAAAATTTTCAAAATCATAATTTGTAGATCGAAACACGTCTGCGACTGATGGGCGAGAGACTCCCTCTCAGCTTCGAAAACGTCCGGCTGAAGAAGAGCTCGAAACAGGAACTTCGAGTAAGTTTCGCATAAAAATAAAATAAAAATATTAATCTTTATATACTGATTCTATATTCAATATTGATAAAATATTAAATTTTAGGAAGAGCACGTGTTCAAGAAAGTAAGCGTTTTATAAATTATATTATTAATTTTGTTTCTCGAACGTTCTAAAGCGAGACGTTACGTGCGAAGCCTTGTTTTCATTCCGTTTTTGCGGTTTCTTCGTATCGTTCGATTCTGACAAACACCTCGTTGTCGATAGCCGATTGGCTCTCGGAATCGAACGATCGAAATTCCTCATTTTTTGTAGTACCCGTATCAACCAGGACTATTGTACGTGGATCGAAGAGAAGGTTTTTCGTTAAGACACTTCGTCGCAAGCCTTCACCGGGAGCACACCGAACGCCTCACGCTCATAAAGTTATAATTACACGATAATTCGCGTGTCCGCTCATATCTTGCTGTCGCGTGCGATTACCTAAGACGATCCGGGAGTTGGTGTCGAAAGGAATAAATACTGTTCAACAAACTAAACCCGGACAAATCAATTACGTCCTATCTCTCCGATCGGCGAAACAAATAAATTTTGTTAATGTGGACGTGTAAATCGAAGGCGCGGCTACAGCACGTTCCGCCGAAAACGACAGCGAAGCTGATATCACGGCATCACCAGGTGAGATACAAAATTTTGAAAAGAATAAAAATAACCTAGATGTAATTTTTATTTTATTTATAATTAAATTTTTCTTTTGATTCGACAGTGCAGAGAGGCGGTGGTGGACAAAATGAAGAAGCGACTCCTGAAGAACGAACAGCGCAGCTCTGCAATAACGAGGAAGTAACTGACGTGGATGAGAATGAAGAGGAAGTCGTCGGTGAAGAACGCTGTAATCCCTCGTCGGAGACAGAAGATGGTGAAGAGGAGCCGGAGGTGGAAGAGGAGCAACAACGTCATGAAGTCGGCGATATTAATTTTAATTACGTAGATTTATTGACGGAAAATAGGCGACAATTTAGAAGGTTCGGCATAATCGGAAGAGAAGCGAGTTTCGCGATTCGACCGTTGCTTGAAGGCGGAGATATTTATCATTTGCTAGAAAACGCGTTCCGTGAAATTCACGCATATGCGATAAATTCATGCGAATCTGGCGATTATGTGGGGTTATCTTTTCATTCTGCGGATTTATCTCATGGTCCTGCCGGATTATCTTTTCGTCCTGCGCGTGACTTGACGCATGAAGATATTTGGGGAATTGTGAGTTCGGTAGCGCAGAGCGCGGGAGATCTCGATATTGCGGAACGCTTCGCTATTCGAGTTTTTAACGTTACGGTTCCTTCAGAGCGGGGACGTGTGAAATTAACACGCGAAGATATTGCGAAGCGTTCGATACTAACAATAAAAAATTCCGATAATTTATGTTTTCCCCGGGCTCTTGTTGTAGCGAAAATTTATTGCGAACGCGGTAATTTACGTACGGGAGAATTACATGAAAAATGGAATGCTGTAAGATGCACGCGATCCCCTCTTCAACGGGAACTCGCGTTACAATTAGCACGGGATGTCGGTGTTACGATACCTGAAGAGGGTTGCGGAATTCGGGAAATCGAACGCTTCCAATGTTATTTCGCCGCTGACAATATCGCGATAGTTGTATATAATTTTAGTACTTTCGGTCTCGGAGAAAAATCTATGTACGACGGAACCGCAATACTCGCTTCTCTCGGACGGGAATCGTCGCACCGATTAAATATAATGTATTACGAGAGCTCGCGACATTACAATCCTATTTTAAATTTAAAAGCAGCCGCTGGTTCTCGTAATTATTGTACGTCGTGTAATGTAAGTTTTCGGGACGAAATAGGTCATCCGTGCTTGAATAAATGTCTGCGCTGTTTCGCAGAGTCGGCATGCGTCGATTCCGTTGCGCCTGTGAAATGCGATTCATGTAATCGAACATTTTACGGTGCAAAATGTTTCGATCGTCATCGTAGTAAAAAATCGTATAACGGTAGATCGCCCGCGAGTGTTTGTAATGTCGTGAGATTTTGCAATGAATGCGGATGCGCGGTTAAATCGAATGCGAAACACGAATGCTGCATTTCTTACTGCAGGCTATGTCGGTCGCCGCAATCTCGAAATCATTTATGTCATATGCAACCTCTTCGCAAAACGGTTAGTTCCTCTACCGAACCGTCCTCGTCAACGCCGATGACTACGTCGATATCGGATACGCGAGGAACAACAAAGAGTAAAGAAGCTGCTGGCGAAGAGGTAAACGAGAGCAAAAAGTACCTCGTGGCATTTATATTTTATGATTTCGAAACACGGCAAGACAAGACGCTCGAAGGTACGATGAACGTGAAAAAACATGTACCTACCCTCTGCGTAGCGCAACAGATTTGCGAAGCATGCGCGCAGGAAAACGACATGTCCGTGCGATGCCGATGGTGCGGGATACGCGAATTCATATTCAGACATGATCCAGTGAAACAATTTGTCGAATTCGCAACGCGAAGGACGAAACGTTTTAACCAGATCATATGCATAGCACATAATGCGAAAGCGTTCGACGCGCAGTTTATTCTTCAATACATCGTAGAAAATCGGAATTATTTAGAGCCAAAAATAATTTTGAGCGGTACAAAAATTGTAATGTTATTAGCAGGAAATACAAAATTCATCGACAGTGCTAATTATATGCCAATGCGATTATCTGAATTACCGAAAGCTTTTGGCCTAGGGGACTCTGTGGATAAAGGCACTTTTCCGCATTTATTTAACACTGTCGAAAATCAAACGTATGTCGGACCGTTACCAGACGCGAAATATTATTCTCCTGAAAACATGAAGACATCGGAACGCGAACGCTTTCTCGCATGGCATACGGACATGACGCGAAAAAACACCGTATTCGACTTTCAACAAGAAATTGTTCGCTATTGTCGTACCGATGTAGACATTCTTCGACGCGCGTTTATAGCATTCAGAAAAATTTTTATAAACCGCGGCAACGTATGTCCGTTCGAGGAATGCACCACTATCGCCTCGACGTGTATGACCGTTTTCCGTAAAAACTTTTTGCGCGGAAAGGAAATAGGTATTATTCCTTCCGGTGGTTATAGAAAAGCGAGCAATTATTCGCGTAAAGCTCTACAATGGCTGGTATGGATGGAGCGCGAAATTGGGCATCCTATAAAACATGCGGGGCGTGCGCGTGAATATCGTACGGCTGATGGTACGCTCGTCGACGGATATTATGAAACGACCGCTGTTGAGACGACACAGCGTCACATTTTACAATTTCACGGATGTTTTTGGCACGGGTGTCCGACTTGCTTTCCTTCGAATCGCGATAGAGCGATTTAGTACTCTGCGTTGATACCACTGCTT
>NW_027223343.1:1985417-2122185 GCF_030449975.1 Polyergus mexicanus
AACCGTACAAAGAATATTGAAACAAGAAAAGTTGCACGCGTTTCATTATACACGCGTGCAACATTTACGACCAGCAGATTATCCCGCAAGACGAATGTTTTGCGAAAATTTTTTGCGAAACATCGATCGAGATCCAAGATATTCCTCTCGTGTGATGTTCAGCGATGAATCGCTATTTACACAGGAAGGAATTTTTAATGCGCATAATATGCACTTTTGGAGCGAGGAAAATCCAAGAGTAACGCGACTTCGAAATTTTCAAACTCGTTGGAAGATTAACGTGTGGGCTAGAATAATGGGTACTGAAATACTTGGTCCAGTTATTCTTCCAGATACTTTAACTGGAAGAACTTACGTCGACTTTTTAACAGAAAATCTTTCAGATTTTCTAGAAGATGTGCCATTATTTGAAAGAAACGAGATTGTCTTTCAACAAGACGGTGCTGGGCCACACAACGCCAGGATCGTTACAAATTACTTAAACGAGCATTTTCCCGGACGTTGGATGGGTCGGTACGGCCCGATACGTTGGCCCGCAAGATCTCCGGATCTCAATCCTCTGGATTTCTTCTTATGGGGATATTGTAAGGAAGTAATTTATAAAACGCTTCCCGAAAATATCGAAGAACTTGAAACAAGATTACGACGTGCTATTTGGGATATCGACGAAGAAGTAATGGAGAACGTCCAAACAAATTTATTAAAACGCATGAGAGCTTGCATTAGGATGGATGGCGGGCATTTCGAGCATCTGCTCTAAAATTTTTTTTTAATCAATCCGCTCTTTTCAGAGCGACCAATACATTTTAACGTGGAACATCTGATTTGAGCAGAATAAAAATAAATTTTTCCAAGTGTAATTTATTAATTACATTATTCTTGCGATCTTGCGATTGACTGAAACTTTCGCATTGTGAATGCAATAATTTCGAAAACGTAATAACGTATAACACATGCTTTTTAAAAAAATAATTATTTATTATAATTATAAATAGTTATTAATTATGATAAATAATCAATTTTTTTAAGTACGTCATTATACGTTTTATGTTTTCTATCGCATTCGTAATGCGAAAGTTTCAGAAGATCGTTCGTCTTATCTCGCGTCAACCACGCGCCACACGCACGTCGCAACTTGCACGGTACATGTCGCGTTTCTCGCATCGCTAAGCAACATAACAATGTGATGGCGCAGTCTCCACGGTACGTCGCTAAATAATAATCGTGCAGCAGTTAACGAAAATACGTAACATGAAGATTCGCTACGCTGTGAGTGAACAGGTGAGTGAGTGAGTGCGTGAATAAGTGAGCGAATGAGAGAGTGTATGAGTGTTGTGTAAAAGAGAGAAAGAGAGCGAGAAAAAAGTGTATGTGTACGTGCGCGTGTGTGTACAAACGTCTCTCTCTTATTCCCTCCTACCTCCCCCCCTCTCTCTCCTCTCTTTCTCTCTCTCTCTCCTCTCTCTCTCCTCTCTCTCTCTCTCTCTCTCTCTCTCTATCTGTCTCTTCCTTCCTTTTACGCACACACTCCGTCATACACACATCGCGTATAGCAATCAGCTGATCGCAGCGTTCGACGAGCGGTGATCCGGAACAACTTTCGCTAAAGTGACGTTATTTTAAATACGTATTCCTGACGTAATTCTAAGACATTTTCTTCTTTACCAAAATTTTATTTGAAGCATAATTTTATGTTATAAGGTAAAATAGTTAGCGACTCATGCGGTGGTAATCACGCATCGGACGGTCAGCTGTGGCGTGTTGCGCCGCTCCTGCCTGCCTTCTGTACTCGACGCGTGATTTGCTAACTATTTTTGCTTATAACTCAAAAATTACGCTTCAATTCAAATTTTGGTAAAGGAAAAATCGTCTTAGAATCGTATCAGGAATACGTCATTTTAAGGATGGAAGGTTGTTCTGAAACACCCTGTATATACAATATATATATATATATATATATATATATATATATATATATATATATATATATATAAATACACAAACACAACACTCGTTTTTTAAATTCGACGCGTTATAACATGTTATAACGGTTGAGCACACTTTTGCGGTTATCTCTCGTTACGCGTATGTACACAACACGCGCGACTGAGACTGAGACTGACAAGGGGAGGGCGCGACATTGGGGTCACCGAATTTGAAAAGGTTTTTATATAGTGTAGTACTCTACCAGAAAAATACTTGAGCAAAGCGACAGGGCGCAACGCTCAGCCATTTTCAAGAAAAATTTATTTAAAAAATACAGAGTTCCTCATACCCGATTCCGTTAGATCGATTATCGAGAAGTCGGCGTAGGTCGGGCGTTAAGCGCGTGACTATCACGCAGCAGACCCGGGTTCGATTCCTGTCCGTCGCATTTTTTTTTTTAATACTTATAATTTATTATTAATACACAATTGCAAAGAAAAATGCGAAGAATATTGTGCCAAAACTTTTATTTATTTTATTATTCATCCTCGTTATCATTCTTATCAACACTTTCTGCAGATCGTTTACAATTGTTCGGATGATACTTGTCATAAAAGCACGTAAAACAAAGGCTTTTCTCACACCATGCGCACTTTACAAAAGATACATTCCAACACGCACAATGCTTTTTCAAAAGTGTTGAAGGAAAGCAGACATTATTTACATTAGAAAAAATTGATCTTTCCTCTATTAATTTCACAGCAAACCAAGCATATTTTAACATAGGAAAAAAGACGGGAGCGCTCAATTGGTGGTGAACTATTGAATGTATTTTTATAGCATCTTCGCGCGATGCTATTTTTCGCTGATCTTTCAGTAAAGCAGGTGCATTTTGCATTCGTCTTATAAAATTTTTTACTTGCCGATAAAAATATACGTCGCATGGTTGACAAAGAGGCGTACATTTTGGAGGAATAAATTTCAAAGTACAAGTTGCTTCCCCAAAGTCATTTTCAAAAATATCATCATGCAAACTACAATCTGTTTGCCCCTCCCAGGAATCAATAATCAGTATAAATTTATTATTTGTCACGTATGGCACTACGATAGTTTCAAGAAACTGTTTATATAAATCTTTCGTTAATTTTCCTGATTTAGAACAAGTAACCACAACATTTTTAAATTCTGCTTCTAATTTCTTAACAGTTTTCGTAACTATAGGGCCAAATTTATTCGTGGGCTCTTGTAGACACAGAAAGACTCGGGGAAGCAACTTGCTTGACGCAGTTATGCTGTACTGTGCGGTGTATGAATGTGTGATCTTATTCAAACTCTGTTTTTTTACAAATACGGTTTTGGCTCCCTGGAAGTCCAATGATCTGTTATAAGTCGTCTGGTATTGACAATTTGTTTGGTCCGTATTGATCACCAGGTCCAAATCAAAGCTATGAATCAGGAACCTCGTTTGCTTTTGAAATTTTTCCGCAGCCTTCACTGTCTCCTCGAGAGTAACGATGTCTCTTTTGCTCACGTATTTAGTAATTTTCCGTTGCCTTATTTTGAGCTTTCGCTTGAAGACCTTCGCCCACGTAAGACTGGCTTCAAATCGAAAATTATCCGAAAGAAAAGGAAAAGCTGCTGCCATCGCCCATTGCTGCAATGTCCTAGTAGTAACCTGTAAATATTTGATTTACATAAAATATATGCTACATAGAATAAATATAATATTATCATATAAATATTTTTGAAAACATAACGGAAAAAACGCAATAAATTTGTTGTTTTTTCTATAAGTTATCTTTTATGTTTTTACCTGCTCCAAACAACGTCTTGCTTCGGTGAAACGATCGAAAGTTTCAGAATCTATCGTTCTTAACTTATCAATTCGCGTTCCACCTTTTTGAACGTCTTGCTTCCATCGCTGAAGGTGATCTTTTCGTTTTAAACGGGAGGCACCATTTTTATGAAGAGCGGCCAAACTCCATTTCGGATGTGCCTGCGCCAAGGCAACAACTTTTTCTTTATATTCCAGCGAAATATATTCCTTAGAAGGCTCTTCAAAATCTTCTGGATTAAAATCGGAGTCGACCGCTGAATCATCTGTGCACTGGAAAGAATGAAATTAGATGTTTTTTTACAGTTATTAAGAAATTAAATAACAAATTATTATAATAATAAAAAAAACAATAAAACATACCTCCTCAAATTCTCCTTCTTCATCACTTTCATGGAACATAATTAATTCTTCTTCTGTTGTAACAATGCCTTCATTGAGCACACTTATTGTTGCTTTGCTTATTTCTTCTGACATGGCCAAAGAAACAGAACTGATTTTTTCAAGAGGCTTGTTTGTCAAAAGATTCTGTTCTTCATAAATACAATTGGCAGCAAGAAGAGCGTTCGTAAATTCTCCTTTGAAATTTTCGTCCAAAAATGATCTTTCTCCGAGATCCATATCAAGTTCCCGACTGGTCGAAGGTCCTGCATCTTTTTCCATTTTTTTATCACGGACGTATCGTAGAAAATTTTCGTTAAATACACTTACAAAAAGCACTTTTTGCAAACTTCGCGCTCTAGTATCAATCGACGCTCTCACTAGCTCACGTTAAACTGGTGAATCATTGGCTTCGTAAAAGACCGGACTGGATCAGATAGGATCTCAAAAGATCTCGAAGAATAGAATTTGTATAGAAATATACGTTAGGGAAGTAGTCTGGAAGGGGAACAGAAACCGTTAGCAGTTACGGTCAAATCAGGTACAAAAATATTATAGTCGGAGCGGTATAACGAAGTTGACAAAAAATTAGACACCAAACAAAATTATGATAAATTAAATAGTTTTTGTATTAAATTATAACTATGTTGAAATAGTTTTATTTGCTTCATTTTATATAGAAAATACGGGTAGAATGTATAAAATAATGTTTGTAAGTTGAATGAAAATTATGCCCACTTTCGGAGTAAATTTAAAAAAAATTGCGTTTGGAAAATGCAAATTAAAAAAAAATGGTTAGTTAAATTAATTTTATTTTATATAAATAAACATTCGTTGCTGGAATGTATAAAAAAAAAAAATGCGACGGACAGGAATCGAACCCGGGTCTGCTGCGTGATAGTCACGCGCTTAACGCCCGACCTACGCCGACTTCTCGATAATCGGTCTAACGGAATCGGATATGAGGAACTCCGTATTTTTTAAATAAATTTTTCTTGAAAATGGCTGAGCGTTGCGCCCTGTCGCTTTGCTCAAGTACTCTTCTGGTAGAGTACTACACTATATAAAAACCTTTTTAAATTCGGTGACCCCAACGTCGCGCCCTTCCCTTGTGAGTACTACCGCGCACTGATATTATTGCATGTGCCTCGCTGTGTGCGTGTGAATAGTACAGTCGACTTATTCCCCGATACGTACATACATACTTAGATACATGCATGCTACAAATATCGCGTAATAATAAAAACAAATGCGCATCTTTATAAACGAATATTCTGTAACCGAATAAAAAGTTATTTTCCTATTGATTAAAATTAATTCGATACATAAAAACATTATTTATTAATATTTTACGACGTGTCATTTTAATCACAATAATGTAATTAATGCATTTAAATTATTTTTGGATATATAAAATGCGAAATACAGACATTTGATTTTCTATATCTATAGTAACATGACATATATATACAGGGTGATTCAAAACAACCTTCTGTCCTTGCAATGTCATATACTTGACACTATTCTAAGACGACTTTTCCTTTGCTTTTCCGAGGCTTAGTTTTTAAATTATAAGCCAAAATAGTTAATTACGGGCCACATACGCGAGGCAGGCAGGAGCGACGCAACTCACCGTCCCATGCTGGTGATTACGTGAGGCGCTTGCTGCGATCAACTATTTGCTACATGCGATGAGGTGTATGTGTGAGAGAGAACGTATACGCGTATACACACATAAACATTCTCTCTCTCTCTCTCTCTCTCTCTCTCTCTCTCTCTCTCTCTCTCTCTCTCTCTCTTTCTCACTCACTCACTCACTCACTCACTGACTCTTACCTTGTATGTAGAGATTTGTTGCCCTCATACGACTCAATAAATAATATTTCCGTGTGATACAACGAGTAACTAGCAAACTTTTTTTCACTCACAAATTGTACCACTTATCGAACTTTTACGAATTAATCCACGCATCGATAAACTGAATTTATTAAAAAAAACGATGTTATTATACGTCATTATATTTTCATATTTTATAGTTTCATGTTTTCGAAACTATCGAATTTACAATGTCGGAGGCTTTAGTCGATCACAAGACACATGATAGCGTCCGCGTCAATCACACGTAATGTGATACATTCAGTCGTTCGGCAGCCGCCAGCCGGCAACGTTAGTACCGACATAACTTGCTTGTTGTCGTCGCGCAGTTTCCGCATCGAATAACGCGTTTCTTTCTTCGAGTTATTTTAATAATTAATCGATAGTAATCGGTAGATTGTGATTAGCCGTAGATTGTTATAATCGTTAATAAATTCAATTTATCGATAAAGTGCGTGGATTAATTCGTAAAAGTTCGATAAGTGATACAATTTGTGAGTGCAAAAAAGTTTGCTAGTTACTCGTGTTACACGGAAGTATTACTTATTGAGTCGTATGAGGGCAACGAATTACAGTATTACATAAAAGGTAAGAATTAGTGAGAGAGAGAGAGAGAGAGAGAGAGAGAGAGAGAGAGAGAGAGAGAGAGAGAGAGAAAGAGAGAGAAGCGCGAGTGAACGCGTAAGTGAATATGCGAGGAGCATGAAGCTAAGCGATACGTAGTACATAGCGAGCGAGCGATTAGAAAGAGACAGAGCGTATGATCGAGAGAAAAAAGATACTGCAATAATGTTAGTGCGTACATGTATATTACTCTCGCACGCATGAAAGAGACAAAGATAGTACGATCACAGATGAATGGACAGATAGCCAATGGCCCGGGTTAAGGCGAGACTGGTCTTTTTCACTGGTTTCAGCGCCATACCGTCATAACGGCTAATGCAGTAACTACGTTCTAAAGCAAATTGGCAATTACGAAGCGACGCGTTACGCGGCATGCAGACTTCTCGTTGCGTATAACAGCGTGACATAATATGCTTCTTCGAGCTACATTTATATTAATTTAAATAAATAAATATACACACACACACATATGCGCGCGCATATGTATAATAATAAAACTACAATATTAATATACATTAGTTAACAGCGATAAAAATAAGCTGAAATCAGGAATTAATATTTTTTTTACATTTAAGTATCACGCGCACATCTTGATTCAAAATAAGAGTCTCGAGACCGAAACTCGACTCTAGACACGCGCACGTTGAAATATCCGCTATCGCGACACGCGACGCGAGTTAATGTGCGGGAACATTGTAAATAAGCCAAGTCACAAATAAAGCTGATATTTATCTATTTATTTAACGTGGAAAGTGTCTGAATTATTTAACTAAAGTACGCGTAGTTCCCGGGCGGAGCCCGAATTCCTAAATTCCTTCCGACAAACGATCCCAACTACCGTGCCTCTCCCGGAGGCACAACATAACATTTAAATACGATTTTTATGAAAAAAATATTTCAATACAAAACAGAATATTGCGCAAAATAAAAAATACTAGAAACAAGAATAAACATTAAATATTACTTATAAAATATTTACTATAAAAAAAAATTAAATAATGAAAAATGTATCACTTAATAAATATTTAAAAAAATTTGTCTACAAAAAAATCAATAATGATTAATTTATAACATCGGAACAATAATATAATAAGTGAAAGACAAAATCAGCTGAGCAATGAAAATCAATATCACATGTAGTAAAAAAATCAATAATGGATAACAGATTTACCGCGCAAAATAACAGAATAATGAGACAAATCAATTGGGGTATCAAAAATACATAGTTGGCTTTTAAAAAAATGTAATTTGCAACATGCAGGTGCATACTTCTTTTTAAAGGCAACCATGTGTTTTCTTTACATCTTTACATATATATATACTGGGTGGCCCATTTTAATCCGTCCAGTCGAATATCTCAAAAACCAAGCCCGGAAGAGAAAAATGTTTCAGACAAAAGTTGTTTGGTTTCGAGGGGGTCATAAGATGGTGACAATGATTTGACCTTGGAAAATCATTTGAAGATCATGTAAAGGTCAACTTTAAAATCTTAAATGGAAACCCACATTTTTTATTTAGTATTCTTGTAGCTGACATGGAGAGCTTTCCAAAACACTATAATAAAGTATTTTTTGATTAAGTACTTTTTGAGTTATTTTATATTTTAATCTGACATATTTTGATATAAAAATTAAAATATTTTGTAAAATATTCAGTTTTCGATAATTTTACCGTAATACTTCTATGTACAGAATAATGACACAAATTAATTAGTGTCAAAAAAAACAAATAATTGTTTAAAAAAATACATTGTAAATAATTTTCTTAAAAACAATTTTTTTTTTATACTAATTGATTTGCCGAAATCACTCAGATGATCGAAATTGCACTCCAATGGAAGTAATTTCTGACACCGTTTTTCCGGACATTATGGAGATCACGAATAAAAAGTGTTATCCTTCTGGAAAAGAACTTTTCAGCAATTTTGGAGACAACTTTGCAGATGACGATGAATGGCTCAACAATGGAAATCCACTTCCATTATTTCCATTTCTGGAGAATAATTCTCAAAAAAAAGTAGAAATGAAAGCGATCATGCTGAAAAAGAAAAAAAGTAAACAACCTCCAAAAAAGAAGTCTGCCTCCAAACAAATATATATTGAAAAATTGTCCGAAATCGAAAAATAAAAGAGAGAAAATTCGAGATTAAAAAAGCTTCTTATACAAAGAAAAAGAAAACAAAAGAATGTCACAGCAATTTTGCAACGTCGCAATATTGAAGCTCAGAGGAAGAAAAACGTTTGCAAGCACAGTGTAAATGAATTTTTGCATGGAAAAAAATATTTAAAACCACTAGCGAAAACAATGATAAGGCTTCAATTACACAAAGGAAAAGCAGAATATACAAAAGAAGAAAAACAGCTTGCGAAATTTATGTTTTATTATTCCGCAAGTGGATATTCACGAATGAGAAAAGCAGGATTAAATCTTCCATCAGAATCTTCTGTGAGAAATTGGATTTCAGAAACAGAAATTCGACCGGGATTCTGCGAAGAAATATTTTCGAAAATTCAAGAAAATTTATCAAACTATCATCTTCGCAAACACTTTGTTGCTTAAAATTTGATAAAATGTCAATAAAAAAGTTTGAAGAATACAGTAAAAAATACGACATTATTGAAGGATTAGTAGATTTTGGACCTCTAGGACGAAGCGATCAACCAGCGGAACATGTTTTATTATTTTGTCTTGATAGTATTAATGCAGAAAATCCTTGGCGGCAAATAGTAGCATACTTTTTGACCGGAAAAAATTCAACGCATAAAGAAATTGTTCAACTCACCGAGATATGTTTGCGAAAACTGAAAGATATAGGAGCAAATGTTGAATTGATTACATGTGACCAAGGTGGAGCAAACAGAAAAGCTTTCAGTAATTGGAAAATTTCATCACATCAACCGTTTTTTTTATTGAATAATGAAACTTATTTTACTTCCTTTGATTGGCCCCATCTTATCAAGCGGTTGATTAGTCAATTGAGATCGCATAAATATATTTACGTCAACGGAGAAATAATAATATCGTTTTATGATTTATTTGGAACGTGGCAATTTGACAGAAATTTAAGCACTTCAAATTTATTAAATCACATTACCTACGCGCACTTTTATCCAAATAATTTTGAAGCCATGAATGTCAAAAGAGCTTTTCAAATGTTAAGTGCAAGATTTGCTGCATCAATATCAACAGCAGGCCACAGTAATGTGTTGAAAAGTACTTCATGGGAAGCATCTGCAGATTTTGTATACAAAATGAATAAAATAATAGATGCTATGAACGTGTACTATTTAAATGATTGGAAAGGAGAAAAGGGGCCGTTATCAAATGCTAATGCAATGGCTGAAGAATTATTAACATCTTTTATAGAATGGTGTTCAAAGTGGAGTATTTCTTCTAACAAGATGTCGAGACCTCCGTGTTTTGATGGAATGATTATGACTGTGCGAGCAATTTTATCTATGTATCGTTCCATCCAACAACATTATCCAGACTTCAAGCTCGCTACAGCACTATGTAACCAGGATTCCGTAGAGCATACATTCGGAAAAGTTAGAGGACGCGGAGGATTCAACCGTAATCCCACCGCGAGAATGGTACGGTTAACATTGCGCCATATATTATCAAGTGGATGTATTTACGGAAGTGGCAAAGGCAACGTAACTTGTCCAGAAACACTTTCGTTAATGGAGAGTACATCGGAAGTTCGTGAAATGGAAGTGTTGTGCCTCCGGAGAGGCACGGTAGTTGAGATCGTTTGCCGGAAGGAATTTGGGAATTCAAGCTCCGCCTGAGAACTTCACTTGTTGTTGTTTGTTTAAAATGACACCTTTTCAGTTAAATAAATATATTAATATCTATTTTATTTGTGACTTGATTACAATGTTCCCGCACTTTCGCTCGCGTCGCGTATCACGATAACGGATATCTTAACGTGCGCGTGTCTAGAGTCGAGTTTCGGTCTCGAGACTCGCCTCTCGCTTCTTCGTATATATTTCTGACGACTGCGTGGCTATTTAATTTTATAATAATTATTGATACTCGTTTTGACACTCGCGGTTGTTAGAGATATTGCTCGCGTAAAGGAATAAAGATTGCCCGCGTAATATTAATTAATGATCAAGACTGCCCGCCGTTCGTTAGCGGTGGACCTTTTTATTAACTCCCTTTGGCTACCTGGGAGGGGATCGTTTAGCGACAAGGATGTGTGTCGTGTCGCTTGATTTTGGCAATATCCGGATGCAAGCTAAGAAGTTCTAAGTAGGACTTCTTTGCTTGCACTTTCGCAATTTCTTTATTCCTTTTTATTTCGCTTTTAAGTAGAACTTCTACGTTGCATTTTCGCAATGTCCTTCTTCCGCTTGCCCTGATTTCCGCGTTTTTGCAATGAAATGATTGCACGGTCGCTCGGGCTTAGCGCGTGGCTCGCGTTGTCAGCGCTTTGTTCGGTCAACGCTCGTAACGTGATCTGTATTCGCGTTACACGTTGAGCAATCATATAAAATAATATGTATTTAGAATAATATATTTAATAGTTCGTGTATAGCCTGTTCGGGCTATAACAGAAGCTATAAATACTGTTCAATTGCAAGAAGAATTAACTTTTCCAATTGAAATGGATAATGACGATAATGATGATCTTATTGCGACAGCTTTTGAAGAAATAACGAAATATTCAGAAGAGAACTATTCCGACAACTTTATAATAAATATAATCGACAACAATAATTCACCAGGGACATATGAAGGAAATGCAATTGAATATTTTGCAAGATATATTGCTCAAAATAATTACAAAAATACTAAGTGCGACAGCTGCCGTGAAACAAATATAAAAACACCGATGGAGGGATCAAATGATAATGAGATTTACATTCAATTACATGAATATGAACACGAAGACGAAGATGGACCAGAAGTTGAATGGCTATCAAGGCCAACGGATGTATTTATAAATATTGTTGC
This sequence comes from Polyergus mexicanus, assembly GCF_030449975.1. Taxonomy (NCBI): domain Eukaryota; kingdom Metazoa; phylum Arthropoda; class Insecta; order Hymenoptera; family Formicidae; genus Polyergus; species Polyergus mexicanus. The sequence goes on from NW_027223343.1 coordinate 1,997,020, forward strand.
TCTTCAACTTCAAGCATTCAACTTTTGTTATAAGAAATATTGGCATTTAAAAGATGTGAAAAGAAATCTTCTTGAGATTTGTATAAAACACGTTCAGCATCATGTAGCTGCAGATTGGTTTGACCCAAACAACGAGTGCTATCTGCATAGAATCCAAATGTTGGACTTTATGATAAGAGTCAAGATATATGCAATTGCAAAAAAAAATAACAATGGAAGGAGAGTAGGAATAAACATAGTTGGAGGATCAAAAGAAATAAGAACAAAGTGTCAAAAACTGAGGAACATAAAGCACATGTAAAAAGATAAAGATAAAAACAGTAACGGATATCTCAAAAAATCTAAAGCTGGGATAAAAAAGCATTTTAAATACACAATACAGACTGCGCTTTGCTACAACTTTGCGCGCCTGGCAGAATGCCTGTTCAATGTCTTTTTTCCGTATGTATATATATATTTTATTACATTTATAAATACATACATATATATTTATTTAATTATTACGTACAAATTTATTTAATTGCTTTTAAGAAAAAATATGTAATTTGCAACATGCAGGTGCATACTTTATTTATTTGATATATTTCAGGGTCACATTTTTTTACATGCAGATGATAAGGTATAATGGATTAAAAATATATTGTCATAATGCAACTCAGAGTACATTACACAAATATGAAGAACAAGTATAAATCTCTTTGAAAATGTATAGAAATGCATAGAAATTAATATAAATTCTTCTATTTAAATCTTATTTGAGTCTGAATACAATAATTCTTCAAAAAACACGTGAGTATTTAAATCTTAAGTTCTTTCTTTTTATGCATTATAATTAGTAATATGCATATAATGATTACTCATTATTATAGATATCGATGTTTGGAGACTGGCTGATGACAATAGATATCATAATTTATTTCTGGTTTGCACGTAGATTAAATCGGAATTCATTATTTTATTATATTTGTGGCATAACACTAAGAAGGATTTTATCCCTTATAATTTTAATATATATATAAGGAAAATTAAACCACAGGTAACTAATTTATAGTTGATTTTTAAAATTTTTTATATTTTTAATGTTAATTTACATTCTACGTTCCAACAATTTTTATATACTTTTTATATAATGTATAAACGCAAATATTGTACTTTCAATTAATAATAAAATGTATTGCTACGTTTTTATTTGTTATTTATTTAAAAGAGACTTGTCTATAACACCGCAATATGTATATACCTATCATATACCTACCTATATAAAATAAAAATTTATTAATAGCAAAATAGAGATATATAAATTTTTTTAAGTTTATAAGATGTGTGGTAAGAAAATAACATTTATCAGAACATAAAATCAATAAACACAAAGAAAAGTTTCAAAAAGTTTGGAGAAAATAAAAATACATAGACGACCTTCCCGAGAAAAAATAGATTAAATGTAAATAGATGTAATTATATCTAATTAAATCCCGTTAATCTAAAAAATGAAAAACTTAAGATCTATTTAGATGTAAGCATATCCCCAAGTAGCAAAGAAATGTTTAATAAATGTTTAAAGCTCATTTTTAAAGATATTTTAAAAATGTTTATTAATATTTTATCAATAAAATATTAAAAAATTAAATATTTAATAAACGTTGAATCAAGACTTATTTTACATAAACGTTAAAATAGAGTTTTTTTAAATAAAAATATATAAAAACAGATTTCACTCATAATTAGAAACGTTTTAAAAATATATATCTTAAAAAATAAGTTTCAAACATTTATTAAACATTTCTTTGCTATTTGGGTCCATTTAGATCCAGATAGATCTATCGATGCAGATCTATTTCAAAAATAGATCTGCACCAGTAGATCTAAATAGATCATCATATGTATACTTAAATCTTAGTTGATCTTTGAAGATCTACAGAGATTTAGATAGATCTACCAGTGTAAATCTACATAGATTTATATCGATCCACTTACAATTAGATCTAAATTGTTACATAAGTAGATCTAAAAATATATAAGATATATATGCTTAAATCTAAAAGTAGATCTTAAGTTTTCCATTTTTTACATCTAACGAGATTTAATTATTAGATATAATATTATATCTATTTACATTTAATCTATTTTTTTCCGGGTTTACTAAATAATAGTACTTAAATTTAAAAAATAATGTTGTTAACATTTGACGCTATTTAGAGTATATAAATGTATAAAAAATATATACGAAAATAAAATATATTCCTAGCATTAATCCAATTATTTTAATAGATTCTTTTTTTATCGGACGCAAAAAACAAATTTTTAAATGCAAGCGATATTGCATTGTATAATTTTATTAAAAATTATTGAAAAAAAACTATAAGTATTAGTATTATCATATTTAAAATAGTTATGTTAAAAAGTCAAATATTACATATAGATAGCCAAGAAGCAAAACTCTGACAAAAATAAATATTGGAGTGTAAATCAAATGTAAGGAAAAAGTGACAGAAGCGTAAACGAAGCTTCTAGAAGACAAAAATTAAAACAACGAAACGTAAAAAGAACGCTTCTTTTACGTTTTGTTGTTTCAATTTTTGTCTCCTAGAAGCTTTGTTTGCGTTTCTGTCACTCTCTCCTTACATTTGATTTAAGCTCCTTTGACTTAACGAAAACAGTTTATGACAGATAAATTAATTATTTCAACAGTAATATAAAAGTTAATTATTATATTTTATATATATAAAATATAATAATTAACTTTTATATTAACTGTTATATTACTGTTGAAATAATTAATTTATCTGTCATAAACTGTTCTAGTTTGCCGGCCGCTTGCCACCGCTGCAATATCGCGTCACTGATCTGTCTATTAATCTCATGTTTATTCTCATCATTTCATCTCTCACACTGTCACACTCGTCTCGCGGTCATTTAGTCCGGATTTGCACCTAGGGGCAAAGTCTATCGACAAAATTGGATATATTTAGTCTGGATTCAAACCAGGGGCATAGTCTGTCGACAAAATCGGATATATTTAGTTTGGACTCAAACCAGGGGCATAGTCTGTCGACAAAATCGGATATATTTAGTCTGGACTCAAACCAGGGGCATAATCTGTCGGTAAGGGGCACAGTGTGTCGATAATCTGCCCAGTCAGCCAGGTCTGTTCTAACAGATATTGCCAAGTGCTTGCTACAAATTATTGTTAGCAAAAAGGCTACAAATTTGATACAAGAGTTGTTATTACCGATTAAGCTGGCAGATTGCCGGCAAGAATCAAGCAAAGCTTGCTAACATAACTACACAGCAAATTGGCGGCAGAAACCAAGCAAAGCTTGCTGACATGACTGACATCAGATTGTCGGCAAAAACTGAGCAGGACCTAGAGTGCGCAATCTGATGGCAAATTGGCAGCAAAAACCGAACAAAATCTGCAGCTTATTACAAAGTATTATAAAATAGTTCAGTCGCTTATCGCTATGCGGCGCGTTATTCATTATCTATACCCGTATTCAAATTCTTGTCATGAGTGTATATAAAGCCTACAAAATGCTAATAATATTATAATATATATATTTCTATCAGTTCAATTTTTGACACAATTCTTATACAGGAAATTCAGATATTGAATTGATTTTTTGCAAATCAGACAGATAATTGTTCGATTTTCTTATTCAAACAGTTTCTGTCCAAAAAGATCTTTAATTTTATAAATTAAGTTATTTGAATTTACCTATATGTTTTAACATATTAATATATGATTTTATATAATGTCTAATTATCTAATGGTCATTTTATGACCAAAACTTATCATCATTTTGTTACTTAGGGTTAAGGCTTTAAATCTATTTAAATATATACTTTTATATGAATGGCCAAAAGCTGCAGAATTTGTTCGATTTTTGCTGACAATCTGCTATCAGATTGTCTTGCGCAGATCTTGCTCGATTTTTGCCATCAATTTGACGTCAAATCATGTCAAGCTTTGCTCGGTTTTTGCCGTCAATTTGCTGTCAGGTTATGTCAACAAGCTTTGTCACCAAAACACAAACTTATTGCGGACACAGATGGCACTGGATTTGTTACCAAGTTTTGAGCGAATTTGATGCCAATTTGGCAACAATTTGTTATCAAATTGCTTACTGGGTGAGCACGGAAATGGCAGTCTCGCCTTAACCTAGGCCATTGGCTATCTGTCTATTCATCTGTGGTACGATTATGTCTGTCCTTGTCATGTAAGATTGCAGCTCCGTCTATCGCGACATCACGCAACTAATCTACTGCTCTGTTTTACTCTTGAGCCTCCATCTCGCACACACACATATGCAAGAAAGTGTTGCATCGTAAAATCTTTTTTATAAAGCTTCTAAATTCACTTCTTTAAGTTCACTTATACTCTTTGATGAAATGCCGAGTGCGGGGTTTACTGATTAGGCACGTACAGATTACAAATTTGTTATATTAAGTAAATGTTGACGGCAGAAGCCGATAACAAAACTGTAATTTTCTCATTTTTTTTAACTTTTCATATGAAATGTTAAACTCCGCACTCCGTTATTATGTGTACCTTAATTGTGGAAAAGGATTTGTTGATATCTATAATCAACAAAAAGATTTTGCATTCCTACTAATATTTGCATTCTGTCGGTAATCCGGCATCTTCTTAAGGGAATCGAACAGCGACGAGCGAACTCCGACGGGTTAGCGCCCTCATCTAAACAAAACTAAAATTGTCGGTATTATCGATAATTGTATCGATAATACCGACAATTTTGGTTCTGCCGTTACCGACACTAATATTTATGCATGATTTATGCGTGTTATTAAAAGCAACTTCGCATTGTATTCAATATGTTGAAATTAGACAACATCGTATTTCTACTGCTCTATCGGCTCGCATGTGTATCTAAGCGTATAGATAACCTAGACAGCACAAGGATGTCCTTAGGATGTCCAAAGGGCATCCAGGACGTATATGTAGGATATCCTCAGGATATCCCATTGTAATCCTCAGATCTCCTCTGGGTGTCCTGAGGAAGAGTAAATGATAGCCGTATATTAACCTCTGGAGAATCCAGGGAGATCCTGTGGAACATCCTAAGGATTTTTATAGGATATGTTAGGGATATTTTTCGTATGTTTCAAGGAGCAAATTTTAAAATTTAAATATAAATTAAAATTATGTTTTGTTATTTACTGCTGTTCGAGGAAGTGCGGAACCTGGTTTCCGCAATAAACTACTCGAGGTTTTGTGTACGCTTCTTTAATGAATTAAATAAACCTTTATCAAGTACAATTCTAATCCGCATTTCAATGTTCAAGTCCGAGTTAATTGCCGAGGTACTTATTCGTTTCAGTATTGTCGATAAGCGAAGGCTGCAAAGGATCCGTATCGAATTCTTGCGAGCGATTGATTTTGGCCACGTGCTCTGCCCCTTTTTTTCTTTCTTCCTAGAAGGTTCCTCCTCGCGCAACCGTCGATTCACATCCGGAGTGCGCGGATGAGAACCTTCCAGAAATTCGGAGACCGATTCCGCGAATCGCAAAGCGGCGTATTTTTCTCGCGCGTCAGTGGGCGCCGATCATTGGGCGCCGCTAATATCGTACGCCGATGCGCGACACGCGCTCCTTACGCAGGATACAGCGCGTGTGCGTAATCTTACGTCACGCAAATGGAGTATCGCGGTAACTTGCGAACGCTCGCTTGGCGCAATTCCGAACAACTGCCAATATTAAAAATCTATTAAAAATAGTTCACCGTTCTTTAATATTTGAGGCTTTCGTGCTGTACATGAATATTTTACCATAGGTTTGGCTCCCGGGTTTGAGTTGTGTAATATTTTCTAAACAATCCAATATCTGAATTCCCTATGTTGGGATTGCATCAGAAATTGAACTGATAGAAAATAATTACATTTGTAATTTCCTGTGAGTTGCTCTTTGCAAGCTTTATATAATTCTCATGACCAAATCTCAAATACGAGTTCGCGTGTCGCATAGCGGTAAACAAACGAACTAGCGGTTGAATACTATTGTTTGTAAAGTTTTTGAATGTTGCGAACAGTAACATTTCTCATGAAATATTAAATAAATAATAATTTTGAATATATGAAAATGTGCGCATCAAATTCAATTATTAATATTAAACGAAATTAATGCTAACAATTAATTGCACATGTATATGTCCTCTGGAAATCCAAAAGACATCCAATATAATAGACAGGGCAGATATATCCTACGGACATCCAGGGGTTATCCACTGGACATTTATAGGACATTAATACTTATTATAATACTTAAGATTTCTAAATTATATTAAATAGCCGACACAATTAAAAATAATTATGTATGCATATTAAATTTTTATAAATATATTTATAATAATATCTTAAAATATCCTACAAATGTCCTGAACCGTCCTGGACATATTCAGGATGATCCTGAGGATGTTTTGTGCTGTCTGGGTAATAATATAATATAGACGTGTCTGCCTTTATCACATATTTGAACACGATTTCACATTGTTCATACGGGCTATGTGTCTTCTCATATATCTTCCAAGAGGAATAACATTTCGCAGACAGCACAAAACATCCTCAGGATCATTCTGAATATGTCCAGACCGGTTCAGGACATTTGTAGGATGTTTTAACCCAGATAGCAAAATGCTAGCAGCATGCGCGCAGATTGGCAGCAAATTTAATCAGAATTCCATGCTAAAACCATAACGATTTGTGACCACATTAAACTCAGGTTTTGTCGACAGAGCCTGCTGACAGGCAATGTGAGCAGATTGGCAGCAGAAACCACGCAGAGCCTGCGCGCAATCTGACGGCAGATTGACAACAGAAATCGAGCAATTTCTAGACATTTATATAAAATAGTACATTTAAATGGATTTAAACATTTAAAGGATCTCGAGTCCAAGTAGCAAAATGACAGTAAATTTTGGTCACAAAATAACCAATTAGAGTTAATCCTAAAGTTAGGTTTCATAAGATTCAAAAATGACGTCAATAGTTGATATGTCACATTCACGGGATGTCATTTTCTGACGTTTGTATTAATAACATATAAATTTATAATATTAATAATATGTATTATGTAATACATATATGAAAATTTGAATAATTAATTTATGAAATTAAATCAAAATTAAAATATTTTATTTATATGGAAGTTAATTTCTATTTTATATCTTAAATAGATATAATAACGAACGATTTTCATTTATTTGGATAATTTCCTTCCAAATAAGTGAAAATCGGATATTTATCTGTCTGATTTTCTAAAAATCAGTTCAATATCTAAATTCCCGGTACGGGAGTCTCGTATCAGAAATTAAATTGATAGAAATAATTACGATGTTATTAGCCGCATTTTGCAGGCATTATATACGCTCGTAAGAAGAACTTGAATACGGATATAGAAAGTGAATAGTGCGCCGCATAGCTGTAAGCGAATAAACTATACTATTTCAATAAATTATATGAATGCTAAAAGCTGCAGATTCTGTTTGATTTCTACCGCCGATTTGCCATCAGATTGCGCGCGCGCAGATCTTGCTCGATTTCTGCCGACAACCTGATGTCAAGTCATGTTAGCAGATCCTGCTCGATTTCTGCTACCAATCTGCCGTCAGATTGCGCGCGCGCAGATCCTGCTCGATTTCTGCTATCAATTTGACATCAAATTGCATTGTGCAGATCTTGCTCGGTTTCTGCTGGCTATCTGCTATAATTAATTCTATGCAAATCCTGCTCGGTTTCTGCTACTGATCTGCTGTCAAATTATGTCAACAGGTTTTGTAACATTTCTGCTGACATTCTGAGTAGTGTATCTAGGCCGGTTCTAAGCCATGGTCCTCTGAGGGGGGGTGAGGGGTGAGGGGAAACCGGCGCGGGGGGTATGACGTCACGGGGGAGGGGGGTGACGTCACGGGGGGATGACGTCACGGGGTGGGAATGGCGTCGGGGGGGTGACGTCACGGGGGTATGACATCACGGGGGGGATGACGTCACGAGGTGGGAATGACGTCGTGGGGGGTGAGTATGACGTCACGGGGGTATGACATCACGGGGGTGGGAATGACGTCATGGGGTGGGAATGACGTCACGCGGGGGTGACCGCAGCGGAACGGTAGGCGCGGGGTCCGCGGTGAGGGGGAGGGGACCGCGGCGGAACGGTAGGCGCGGGATCCGCGGAGAGGGGAAGGGGGACCGCGGCGGAACGGTAGGTGCGATGGCCGCGAAGAGGGGAAGGGGGACCGCGGCGGAACGGTAGGTGCGGGGTCCGCGGAGAGGGGGAGGGGACCGCGGCGGAACGGTTGGCGCGGGGTCCGCGGAGAGGGGGAGGGGACCGCGGCGGAACGGTAGGTGCGGGGCCCGCGGGGAAGAGGGAACGCGAAGGTACGATGCCGCGAGTAGGTGTGACAGAGATAGCGCGAGGCGTCCGCAATGTGTAAGAGAAGGATAGCACTAATGATATTCTATGGGCGTGGGAGAAGAATAGCGCGAGGCGGTGCGTGAGAGCATACGCGAGGCGGTGCGAGAGAGAGAGCGTCCGCATGCACTTGAAAGAGAGATAGCGTCCGCAAGTTAAATTTTGCAAACTGTGCATATCTATTACACCGTTTTTATTCATGCATAAAGAATAGGATAAATAATTAAATTCACAGATAATTAGTAAAATAACTTATTTATTACAAGCCTCGTGAAGAATATCATTTATAGCACATGTCAATAACTCGCAATCTATGAGCGATTCGCTGTTAAACATATCACTTTCATGTATAGTTTTTGTAGCGTCGCATACATTAGTGATATTATTCTGTTGTAAAACAGTTACAAATTGTTTGAATTTTTCATTTACAATATGCGTATTTTCGCATAACCAGTAATACATATGATCTATACATTTTTCAAAATCGAATAAATAGAATAGAGTTGGCGGCTTCATATATAAAGAATTATTTGATAATCCAATTTTTATAATATTCGAATCAGATATTTTAACCACTTCGAATGTCAAATCTCGAATCCGCAATGGGATTTCAGCCGATTGTAGAAGTCGTTCAATGTCCGCACGTTTCTGCATTAGCGATTTCCACGTTTCAAAAGGCAATATTATTTGATTGCCCCGATTATCGCCGAGAACCAATTCCACGCAAGATACAGCTCCAACGTTTATTCCAATGTCCAAATATTTGTACGACGTCGGAGTTAAGGCGTATCGTCTTCCGAGTATACGAACCGCGCGACGAGACTCGGATAAAATGCTAGGGAGTAAAAACAATATTATTTATATAAATATTTAAAAAGTATAAAAAATATTTAAAAAGTATAAAAAATATTCAAGTTAATTAAAACTTACTTGTTACATTTCTTCTTATACGGTGAAGTTTCATCAGCATCTTGAATCGGAACGTAATAATTCATGCGGCTTCCTTCAGTGGGATACATTTTTATATGAACCTTTCACACAAGTGGTTGATGCAATACTGAACGTATTGAACATATTTAAAATATGTACTAGCGTTTCAAAATTGCAATGTGGTGGGGGATTATTGATGACGCGATATTTTTTTCAATTTTTCCATTCAAGCGCCGATATACGGCTGCTTCGCGATGACATCATCACCAGGTGTGAGATTTAGCCGAATACACAAAAATGCAACGTAATATAAAATTTGCAAGCGCCGATGTGCGGCTGCTTCGCGATGACATCGCCTATAGATATCAGATTTCAAACGCGCGTGTCAAAACATGACAAAATCCTATAATATATAAGGATAATCCTCATGATTAAATTGCACTAACATTGGACAGCTGCATGTAATTTGAAACTTGCGATACATCTGGGATTTGACATCAGCTCTAGACGACAAAATGCAATAATCGACATTAGCCAAAATGTATGTGACAAATCGCGAAATAAAGATTTAGACACACATGATGGAAAGAAACATCAAGATAGAATATAAAATCATGGTAAAGAGGCACACCCTGTCAGTATTTTCGCCAAGAGTTCCGAGACAAGAGCTGTTAATAAGCACATCTTGTTAGCAAAAAATTTTTTGTATAAATTTGGAAATATGGCGGAAAACAATGCCGAACGAAATCTACGCGAGCAATCTGCAAGGGTGAATTCGATAGAGGAGTACGTTGCGTGGGAGCAACGATGCGACGAATATATCGAATCATTAGAAGGACAAAGTCGAATCAAACGTCCACGATTATCGATTGGGATTCGACAATCGCTGATTGCCCGAATTGCACGACTCGAGGGATTGAAGAACTCGTTACGCACACGTTTTGTACACGCGGGTGCAGGATGCAGCACGCGGCAACACGGATTAATTTGGCGAGAGATCGATACGGCGTTCGAGAGCCGCATATTGACTGGTGCGGTTATAAATCATAATCACATCGAGCCTCGTCAATTTTTCGGGGATGCTAAAGACATTGTGCTCGAACACGTGCAAACCATGCTGAAAAAACACTTTAGTGTGAAAATTAATACAGTGTTCAATGGTGAATTTGTGACGGGTGATAAACGCGCAAATAAAAGTATCAATACGAGAAACTATAAACTCTTTCGCACATCCGATTTACGCGAATGGTACGAGCGGCGCGTTATCGAGCCCACTCTAGCATCGCTCGAAGAATTTCAAGAACGCGATAGCGGGTGGGCATTATCGCGAATACTCGATTTAAATGTAAATATAAATAAATATAATCCATTGCGCGCGGGATGCCACATAAAATTACCGCGAGAAATAACGATGAAGAGAGCGGTAATCAACGTGCAATCTAATGACAATGCGTGTTTCGCGTGGTCTGTGGTCGCCGCTCTATATCCAACTGAAGATCATGTTTATCGGGAATCTTCGTACCCACATTACACGACAGTGCTGAATCTCCAGGACATTGAGTTTCCAGTGACTGTGAATCAAATTAAAAAATTCGAACATGCCAACAATATCTCAATCAATGTATATAGTATCGAGGAAAAGAACATTGTCCCGATACGTCTGAGTGAGCTGAAAAAAGACAAACACGTCAACCTGTTGTACGTGGAAGACAACAACGTTGGACATTTCGCGTGGATCAAGAATCTATCCCGCCTCGTGAGCTCGCAATTGAGCAAAAAAGAACACAAGAAATATATCTGCGATCGGTACGTATATATTTAATAAATTATATTACAGAAATCTTTGAACAAAAATTAAAAAATATTTCTTTTACAGATGTTTGCACTACTTTGGCTCGAACGACAAGTTACAATCACATACGGTGGACTGTCGCGAGATGAACGAGTGCGCTATCCGATTACCGAGCGATAAGGACAAGTGGCTCACGTTCAACAACTATAATCGGAAGGAGCGGCTTCCTTTCGTCGTGTACGCCGATCTGGAGTGCGTTTTAGAGAAGACGGAGGAAGAGAGAAACTACCAACATCACAAAGTATTTAGCTTAGCATATTATGTACATTGTTCGTACGATGATTCGTTATCCGCGTATCATTCTCGTCGCGATATCGATTGCATATCATGGTTCGTCGAAGAACTTAAAAATTTAGCACTGCGTGTAAAAAGTATTTTATCGGCTAATGTCCCCATGGTAAATTTAACATCTGATGAATGGGAAAATTTTCATAGCGCGACACAATGCCACATTTGCGAGAAACCATTTGTACAAGATGATACACGCGTACGCGATCATTGCCATCTGACCGGGCGATACAGAGGTCCCGCGCATTCAAATTGTAATCTAAATTATAAAGATTCTTTTTGCATTCCAATAGTTTTTCATAATTTATCCGGTTACGACGCGCACTTCATTATCAAGGAAATAGCTACAGCGTTCGAGGGGAGAATCAAGTTACTTCCAATAACAAAGGAAAAATATATATCATTTACGAAAAATGTTAATCTTACCGAAGAGAAATCAAAACATCATATTAAATTGCGTTTTATCGATTCGTATAAATTTCTCACAGCTAGTCTCGATAAATTGGCATCATTCTTGAATAAAGACAAACTCAAAATTTTAAAATCTGAATTTCAAAATTTATCGAATGACAATTTCAATTTATTAACACGGAAGGGCGTCTTTCCGTACGAATATATTGACTGCGTCGACAGGTTGCAAGATACGTGTTTACCGCCGCGCGAATCATTTTACAGTTCCTTGACCGGTGACACGATATCCGAGAGCGATTACGCGCACGCCGAGAACGTGTGGGAGCGGTTCTCCATTCGAACGCTGGGCGAATATAGCGACTTGTATCTCAAAATTGATGTTTTGTTATTAGCAGACATTTTTGAAAATTTCCGCGAGAGTTGTATTAAAAGTTATGGGCTCGACCCCGCGTATTACTACACTCTTCCCGGATATACGTGGGACGCCATGTTGAAGCATACAAATATTACATTCGAATTGCTTACGGATATCGACATGGTTTTATTTATCGAACGCGGAATACGTGGTGGTTTGAGTCAATGTTCCAACAGATACGCACATGCTAATAACAAGTATATACAGTCGACCCATCGAAACCTTCAACGTATCTTACGTACTTTGATGTAAATAATTTGTACGGATGGGCAATGTGCCAACCCTTGCCCTATGCAGATTTTCGATGGGTCGACGACGTATCCGATTTTGATACATCATCGATCGCGCTCGATTCGCCTATAGGCTACATCCTTGAAGTCGATCTCGAGTATCCGCAACGTGTTCACGATGCGCACACTGATCTACCGTTTTGCCCGACACGCGACAAACCACCTGGTAAGCGGCAGGATAAGCTGCTCGCAACCTTATACGATAAGAAACGTTACGTAATACATTACCGCAACCTGCAGCAATGCACGCGACACGGACTTCGCGTTACAAAAATACATCGAATATTACAGTTTTCGCAATCTCCATGGCCTCGCAGTTATATCGAACTCAATACACAATTCCGAACACTCGCGAAAAATGATTTTGAAAAAAATTTATATAAATTAATGAATAATGCGGTATTTGGCAAAACGATGGAAAATGTGCGTAATCACGTTAATATTAAGCTCGTGACACATTGGGATGGAAGATATGGCGCAGAGGCGATGATCGCAAAACCAAATTTTCATAGTAGAAGCGTGTTTTCGGAGAATCTGATCGCCGTTGAATTGCGCAATCTCGAGGTGAAATTTAATAAACCAATCTACGTGGGTATGTGTATACTCGACATATCCAAGATATGTTTGTACGAGTTTCACCACGATTATATGATACCTATGTATCGAGAGAAATGTAAAGTCATGTACACCGACACCGACAGTCTCATATATCACATCGAGTGTGAAGATGTATATGAGAATATAAAGCGCAACGTCGACAGATTCGATACCAGCGATTATGCGGTGGACAATGTGTACGGTATACCGCTCGCGAATAAAAAGATACCGGGTTTAATGAAGGATGAAAATAATGGCGCCATCATGACCGAATTCGTCGGGCTTAGGGCAAAAATGTACGCGTTGCGAGTAGATGGTAAGAAAGACACAAAAAAAGGTAAAAGGTGTCAAGAGTAACGTCGTCGCGAGAACGATAACGTTCAACGATTACACGCGGTGTTTGAACGAAGAGATTGAAATGACGCGTCAGCAGTCTTGTATAAGAACTTAATTACACGAAGTATACACTATTCGCGAGACAAAAATTGCTCTAAGTCTGTACGATGACAAGCGGTATCTCGTACCCGAAACCACAGACACGTTACCGTGGGGACATTACAAAATACCGTTGTAAATAAAAATCATGTATATTTATTGTAAATAAAACATTACGTATATTTATTGTAAATTAAAATTATATGTATATTTATTGTAAATTATATGTATATATTTTATAAAGTGTACAATTTTGTTTATATATTTGTAAAATATCTTTAATATTATGTATTATTGTTAACATATTTATAATATATTATTTTTATGTATCCAAGAATTGTGCTTTGCATCAAATCCCAGCCATTTCACATAAACCTCGTCACCCTTTTTGCGTATTACCTTTTCCACGAGATGAATGTCGGGATTGGCAACGCGTTGTAACTCATATTCGTAAAATCCACCGGTGACGGCATTTCCGCGCGAATCTTTGAGTACATAGGTCACGGGATTAGTTTTCTGCACTTTAACGATCTTAAACACTTCGGTCGACCAATTTGGCGTATAACCTTTGTCAAAAATGGTCTTGAATTTACTCACGCGTACCGGATCGCTTACTTTGAATCTTGCCGGTGCCGCAATCTTTACGTTGTTGTATACCGTATTTAAAAGTTTATCGGCGATCGCGGGGGTAACATCGATAGGTCTCATGCCGATAGTGCGATGTTTTCGCGCATTGTACTCTCTAACGAGCCGGGACAACGCGTCGATCCACTTGTAATTTCCATTAAACGTAAACATTTTCCACATATTGCTCTTTAACGTTCGGTTGAATCGTTCCACGACCGAGGCTTTCATAATAGAGTACGTCGAATAATGATTAATGCTGTGTTTCTTCACGAGTTTCTGTACATTTGCATTGTAAAATTCTTTTCCTCTGTCGGTTTGAAAATTTTTCGGACATCTTCCATCGTCTCGAATTATCTTTGCGATAGCATCAGCCGTCTCGTTTCCACTCTTACTCTTGAGCGGTACAGCCCACGCATACTTGCTCAACACATCGATAACTGTGAGTATATAGTTGTAGCCTTTGTTGAATCGTGCATATAGACGCATCTCGACCACGTCCGCCTGCCACAGATCGTCGTATCCGCGTACTATGACACGTCTACGTGGAAAATTTTTTCTCGCTGGAGCATGCAATTCTTCCACGAGCAGCTGTTTTTCAGAGGTCTTTTGCGACATATTTGATCGAGGCATAATTTGCAATAATGAGATGATTCCTCCACATATATTCTTTATATATCTTTCTTCTCCTGCGCTGAATTAGATGTAGTCTGCGCGTGAGTTGCATACCGAAGCATTTTCTTCATCTCATCCATCATTATTTGCAGCGTTTGCACATTCGTCTCGAGCGTGACTATTTTTTTCTCAAGTTCTTCCTGTCTGTCTTCCAAAAGCTTGACACGTGTTTCCACGTACTGTTTGTTTGCTGCATCAGTATCATCTTCCGGTTGCGCTACGCGTCGTATCTTGCGCGACCTTGCGTCAAAGCCGGAGGCTGTCTGACACAGAGCGTTATCGCGCACGTAATTTCTTAGTAATCCATTCCATTGATAGTATGAGTTGCTGGGTGTTCCCAACGATAATCCAAATTTATTAATCGACATTTCGATACAAACAATAATAACAGACTGACTCGTTTCGCCGACGCATAGATTAATTTATAATAAGGCCAGCTTCGTAAAGTTCCTCGATAATTGATAATATTTCATTGTCGTGGGCATTGTTGCCGGCTTGACGCGAAGCTTCCAGCAATCGCAAGCGATCTACCAACTCGTTGGGATCATTCCAATGCACGTAATTGATCTTATTATCGTTTAACGTCATAGCGCGCGGTATGTTTATACCTCTTCCAGCTTTTTTAATAGAGATTAATGGTGCTATTATATTTTTATACTTGTATCCCTTGTTACTTAACACTGGATTACGCATATCATTGCCACGTCTATGCGCATTTGTTGCCAGTAATATATTTTTGTATTTAATTTTATCATCATCATTGTATACGTCACCGTCGGGTATTCTCTTGAAAATCAACTCATAGAGACCTGGTGTTCCCACATATCTTATTCCACCGATAATTATATTGTCATCTTTATCCATATCAAAAATTTGATCACCAATCATCATTCCTTCGTTGCAAAATTTAACACCGTAAACATAATCCATACTGTTATTTTTATCTTGACTCAAAATAGCTCCAACATATTTTTGCCCTAGTGGACCCAGATGTGTGCGCAATGTATTTTGACCCTCGGACGTTTGTAGCAGATGTTGAACCGATGTCACAAGCGTTTCAGGCATGGTTTCGAAAACTTCTTCCACATACGGAGACGATCTTTCGTGCAATATTTGACTCGATTGTACATCTTTTATGGGAGTAGAAGTTATCACATTCGATAATTGTTTCATTCGCTTACGTTTCGATTGATTTGGAGTAGAAGTTATTAGCGAATCGTTCAATGATATATTTGACCTTGTTCGCTTTGTTCCAGACTCTTTTTTCAGATGCTTGTCTTCGAGCATACTCGATGGTTCGATTTTCGCTTCATTAGATTCCACATTGATTGTATTTTCGACAAGTTGTTTTAGAGGTTCGATAATTGGTTTAAAGTGCCTCTCCAATGCGACGTCTTCCTCCATTTGACCGGTTTTTAAAGAACGATATTTTTTGCGGATTGATTCGCTCGTTTTTACAATCTCTCTCGCAATTTTCTCACGATCGTCACTGTCAATCGTCATCATCATGTTGCTCGATCGATGTATCGATAGCGACTAACCACTTTACGGTATTGCAAAATCGTTAAATCCTTTTCGATATCTTCCATTAGTCTGTAAACTGTCTTTATCAATCACTACAAATCCATACTTGTGTTGCCAACATTTCTGACAGAATGCGCGAAAATCGCCGTAAGACATATCAGTATTTACATGGTCGTTGTATACATGTTTCAAGTTTGTACCATCTTGTTTAAATAAAATCAGTAAATTTGCATTGTCCCGTATAAGATGCTTGGGTATCTTGGCATACGTTTGACAAAGATAGAAACAGTCGACGCTCGAATGTCGACCCATTGCAAAATACTCTCTTATCGTATCTTGCTTATCGCACGCCACGTCGTCAAAGATAAAAATGGAATTCGGAAGCGCCTCGCTCGGTGGAATAACGTCACTATTATTACAGAATGTAAAATAGCCAATTGATCGATAATAGCAAATTTTCCAAGTATCGATATTTCGGTTGTTGAAGCGATTTCGAATATACGTACACATTCTCGAAATGTACACCGTGTGGACTTTCTATCAAACTTATCAACACGTTAGTCTTACCGCAATTCGAAGGACCGCAAATGATACCGCGTATAGTAGTCGGCAGCATGTTTCCATGCTTGCGTATTTCTTTCTCGGACATTACTCGTGTTTTATCATCAAAATTTATCACTTTGATTATCGTCGCTTGTCGCGCGAACCGCATGTTTGCTCTCGCGAATCTCAAATCAGATTTTGGAAAATGAGTCATCGGGGCCCTATTTATAGAGGCGCACCGAATCGAAACCGCTCAGTCTCAAAAATGTTTCTTCTTCTATCGGTTGACAGCGATATTCTCGAGCTTACCACCGAGCAGTTACAGATTATCTCCAAGATTGTTTTACTGCGAGACTTTGGTAGCTACGTGGAACAATTGTGGGACAAGCTTCCCGAACATATAAAAGCTGACTCAGAGGTTCAACAGTATCGTCGATGCACGCGACATTATAATTTGTCGTGGCAACAAACACATTTCGACGGTCCAACACCGTTAATAAAAAATTGTGACAAATGTCAGCAAAAATTATAAGAGGTAGCAGTTTGTTAAATCGTGCGATAAACGCACTTCCTATCGAATTACATATTCCAGGCTATCAGTTTTGCGGACCAGGAACTCATTTAGAAACACGATTGGCTAGAGGCGATCGAGGTATCAATCCATTGGATGCCGCGTGTCGCGAGCACGACATAGCTTATTCCCGAAGCAACGATCTTGGTCAACGACACGTTGCGGATAATATACTCGCTACGAAAGCGCGAACGCGTATTACCGCGAGAGATTCGACTCTTGGCGAAAGAGCAGCCGCTACAGCTGTTTGGGCGGCTATGAAGGCAAAGACAAAATTCGGTATGGGGCTGAAAACAAAAAAATCATCGATGAAGAAAAAGACTGCGAAAAAACGAATACTTCCTATAGCGAAGCGCGGTGGTATCTTACCAATTTTACCATTATTGGGAGTTCTCGTTGGCTGGCGGAGCAGCGGGAATCGCGAAGGCGGTGAACGATAGCAAGGCGACGCAACGTCAGCTCGAAGAAATGCAGCGTCATAATCGCGCCATGGAAGGTTACGGACTTTATCTCGCTCCATACAAGCGTGGACGAGGGTTCTCAACAGCAGCCAAGAAAAAAAAATGTCAAAATAAAAATGCCTGCCGGTGTAACAATCAATGTACAATTGGAACAGCTTGCAAGACGTATGCGTATACAATTTTTTAGAGGTGTTTTCATGCGCAATAATTTACCGATAAACGGTGTACGACGAAATGAGAGCGGTATCGTCAATTTGGATGAGGTCGATGGTTCCGGTACTCATTGGGTTGCGTATGCAAAGAGGGGAGATCGTGTAGTATATTTCGATAGTTTTGGAAATCTGCGACTACCCAAGGAATTAGTGCGATATTTTGGACAGAATGTTGCAAATATAGAATACAATCACACAGCCTATCAAAATTATAATCAAAGTATTTGTGGACAATTGTGTCTTGGATTTCTTCAAAGGGTCGATGATCGATATAAATTTAAAGCCTGACAATTCACCATCGCGACTCAGTATTCGTTTGACAGTTTTCCAGCATGTCACTTACACTTACGTTGACCGGCAAGAGTAGCGCGCTTGCTGTAAGTTACTTTCCAGCTATAGATTTAGACGATGGCGATTACGAGCTTGGTTTAACGGACTTTGAAACGTATCATACGATATCGAACGTGAATTCTTGGAATAATAAATTTTATTTTGATAACGACGATAAGGAAATTACGATTCCTGAGGGATCGTACGAATTACACGCTATAAACGAATATCTCCGACATGCAATTTTACGACATCGACGCGTAGTTGATTCCAACGATATTGTTGATGACGAAGAACACGATGAATATCCAATAACGCTTCGCGCTAATCATAATACGCTAAAAAGTGAAATCAAATGTGTCTACAGAATAAATTTTAGTAAACCGGGCAACGTTGGATCGTTGTTGGGATTCTCGTCGAATCGTATATTACAGCCTCGGAAATGGCACGAATCGGATGTACCAATAAATATTATTAGCGTAAATATTATTCGTATAGAATGCAGCGTAACCACTGGCGCGTACAGCAATGACAAGCGCGTACACACGATACATGAATTTTCACCGAGCGTGCCGCCAGGATATAAAATATCGGAAACGCCAGCACAGATCATTTATCTACCGATCGTCGCACGGAGCATTACTGATTTAACGATACGCATTGTTGATCAAGAAGGACATTTGCTCGATTTTCGAGGAGAGGAAATTACCGTAAGATTGCATATACGGCGGCGGCAAAAATAAAGCCTTTGTCAAATGAAATGCTTGTGTTGAACGGAAGCACGGAGCACGCGAGAGACAATATCTTTGCGAGGGACAATATTTTTGCGAGAAGGCGAGTGGCTGCTGTATCGTTTGACAATAATCAGATATCTGGTTACGCTAAAAAGAAGCTCAGCGCGTTGAATCGCGAGTTTTTAAAATCATTGGGATTCGTCGTACGAAATACATAACAATATGATTGACATCTTGAATATCGGAGATGAGCCGATCTTTGACGACCGTATCATCAAGATTGAGACTCATACGTACAATCCATACGCCAACACAACGCTTGGATATAGCGACGAGATACGGATACCGATACAACATCAAGATTTGTACACGTAACCATGTGAAAGTTTTCTATACGTCGAAGGAAAGTTGATGGTGCGTAAAGTAGCTGAAGAGGGAAGAGTGGTATTGGGAAACAATTGTGTCGCGTTTATGTTTGATGAACTTCGATATGAACTCGACGGTGTGGAGATTGACCGCAACAGAAACGTTGGAATAACTTCTACGATTAAAAACTATATCTCTCTAACAACCGAGAAAGGTAAAATCTTGGGGAATGCTGCGTGGAATATGTCACATAATGCTGTTGAATCTTACTTCAATTTTTGCGTGCCGCTAAACATACTAATGGGTTTTTGCGAAGATTATAAGCGAATTGTGATCAACGCTCGTCACGAATTAATTCTGATACGTTCGCGCAACGATAACAATTGCATATTTGGACATGCTTCGGCTGAAGCTGATATCGAATTATTCAAGATACAATGGCGTATGCCACATGTAATATTGAGCGAGGTCAATAAACTATCCTTGCTGCGCGCGTTGAAAAGCGGGCGATACTTGAATATCAGTTTTCGCTCTTGGGATCTATACGAATTTCCTCTATTGCATAATACGACCAAGCATTCGTGGACCGTGAAAGCCGCCTCTCAGCTGGAGAAGCCGCGATACGTGATCTTTGCGCTGCAGACTGGTAGAAAAAATGCTGTGTCAAAAGATATATTGCCGTTTTATTTTCAATTAATGTTCCCCGGAGAGACAGTACCTCTCCGGGGTGCATATACAATCGAGAGCGGCAATTAGCCGCGCGCAGAAAACTTAAATTATGGGCGGGAGACAATGGCCCCTCCCGCCAGTGGGCACTAAAAACTAACGCACTGGGGGAGCACTAGCCTCCCCCAGGTCGACGGTATAAAAAAAGTGATAATAGATTGCCCCGGCTGACTGACCGGGGCAATGTACATCAAAATCACAGCGATCGCCCCCGGGCCAATCACAGATAAGAGGTCGAAGATAAAAGGACCCGGGGGCGCGCACGCGGCAAAAAAGTATAATTAAAAATAAATATGTAAGACGCGATGCATTCATACTCGGCTAAAATACAATAGTAGGTACGCGGCATTCGTACACGAAACAAATAGGCCCACACAACATGCAATAAAATAAATAATAAACATAACAGGTTAAAAGAATAAAATAGAGCAGGGCATAACCCTGCTCCCTCGCCGCTGCGAGCAAATAAATAGATAAGAGTGGGCAAGACAACGCACTTAATAAATTACGCGACACACACACTCGAAACGCAGAACAAATAAATAAGACGAGGACGTTGGAAGTGCCGCACCTACGCATTGGTGGGCCAACGCCGGCGAATCGCGCGGGGGGGTGTCGCGAGCACCCCCTCAGCCGAGGGGCGGGAGGGAGCGGCGTACTGGCGCACGCCAGACACGTGCTCCACGTAGATGTCCCTAGACCAGCGAATGGTATCCGAGACCATGAGGCGGCGCATCATCGAGGCGTAGGCGTTGCCAATCCTCAGCACCCTCAGTACCGCCTCATTCCTCGGATCCCACGAGCCAAGGGCACCGACGACGAAGGCCGTCACTACGACGCGATATCCCCGCCGCTGGAGCTCCTCAGCCAAGGGCGAGTATTTGGCGACTTTCCTCGCCCTAGCCTCATCGAAGGACACCCAGCGGTTTTCGAAGGGGATCGTCACGTCGCAGATGACGACACACTTGGAGCGCTCGTGCCAGACCACAAGATCGGGCCGTAGCTCCCCAAGTTCGCCCTCCATGCCCTCAACCCGCCGGTTTACCCGCTTCTCCCCAGGCATACGGCAAGCCTTCCAGAGGCGGTGCAAGACGGTGTCATGTCTCAGCTGGATGGCGGCGGAATGCACCCCGCAGTGCCCTAAGACATGGGGAAGGGTCTCGGCTGCTGCCCCGCAACGCCGACACCTTCTGTCCGCCTCCCCCCAACGGCGTGCACCGTTGAGGGGGAGGACGTCCAATCTGGCGCGATGGATGAAACGCCAGTCGGCGAAGCGAGTGAAGCTGCCGCCGCGAACATAGTGATTGCTCACACCCGCCCGCGACGACACCTCGAACACCTTCCCCTGATCGGGTTTACGCAACAGCGTACCCGCGTAAAATGCCGCCACCGCTGAGCGCAGACGAGTAACCACCTGGTTGCGGGCACCAGGTGGCACCTTTACCGCGTCGCCTCCGGGACGTCGGCACCCGACAATGAGCTCCTCGGTCGCCTCACACCATCCCCACCGAAGGGACAACCTCTCGGACTGCCTCCGCGCAGCGTTCCGAGCCGTCGACCACAGGGAGCGCTCCCCTCCCTCGCGCAACCTCCCCTCCTGCAAACCGGAGAGGAAGGCCGCGATGTCCTCGTTGGTCGGAGGACCGCCAATCCGCCTGGCCACAACTCCCCGCAGAGACGCCCACGCGAGCGTCCTGACCGTCGCGTCGCCAGCCGTAAGCATACGGAAGACGTGCGCGACGGACAGGACGTCCGCGAGGTCAGCTAGCGGAAGTAGCCCACAACCCCCGCGTTTCGGGGGGAGGTAGACCACTTCCGCGCTGGCTCTCTGCGGGAGGTTGAGCCAGGCCTTGGCTTTGCGGCGGATCTCCAAGTCCGCCGCCTTCCTACATTCGACGACTGCAAATTGACCAACGTTAAACTCTATCTGAACTCGGAATTTTATCCCTACGATGATTTGAATTTAGATTTCGATAAAAATAGATTCGCCCTCTTGTTCGATATGTATTCTCGTTTTCGCAAATCTTATTACGGATGTGATAATGATGATGTGTTATTAAACATTTCAAAATTTCTACATTGCGGTCCTCTCGCGGTTATCGATTGCTCGCGACAAAACGAGTCTGTCAAAAATTCCACCGTGGACGTGAGATTAGAGTTTGAGTGCAAGGAGGATATACCGACAAATACTACCGCCTATTGTCTCATCTTGCACGATCGCGTTGTCGAATATTGCCCATTGACCAACGTAGTTCGTAAAATTACCTAAATCAGCAAATATCCCCTCCAATGTCAAAATATAAAAAGATTGAGATTTTGACGATCGGCAACAGTCGTACATCGTTCTTGCAATTGTACGGTAATATTATCAGCATGATCGCGCCAACGTTTGTGGATCTGCAGGAATTCATTATCGGGAGAAACTTTGTCGTGAAGGAAGTAGCGATATTGAGAAATGGATCTGTTCTCTCTCATTACTTTTTTGCAAGTCCCGTACCATGGCGTGCGCTTACAAAATCTGAGAGATGCCAAGCTTCATGGTTAATCGGACATCACCATGGACTTCAATGGGAGGATGGAAACGTTCCATACAGCTTCGCTAGGCGTTTAATTACGAGAGCTGTGATGGGCGCGACGGAAGAGGAAGATGGAGCATCTCCTATCGTGTACGTTAAAGGATGCGAAAAACGAGAATGGCTGGTCGATATACTTGACGATGATGCGAGAAACGACGTTATTATTGAGACCTTGGATGCGGACTATGAAGATATCACTTCGTTAAATAAGCTAGATGTTACTAATACTATGCGCTGTGAAAAACATTTGAAAAATTGCGCTTTACAAAATGTATTTAAAATATTCAATTGGTGGACGAATCATCATAAAGATTCGCCCAAACATTATTTAGAATAAACTATTGTTAAAATATATTTTACTCTCTTTTATTCTTCCCTTTTCCTCTTTCATATCCCAGTATGCGAGTATTAAATTTCAGTACGTGACATTAGATAGCAGCGTCAGCCACCTTATCAGGCTATGAATGTTACATTTCAGTACATGCACATAGACTTTAAATATTTGAATGGTGTATAAATAATTGTTTTGTTGTTTAATTGTCGTTCGTTAGCCGTTCAAGTCGTTCAATAGCTGTTCGATTGCCGTTCGATAACCGTTCAAAGCCGTTCGATAGCCGTTCAATAGTCGTCCGATAGCCGTTCAAAGTCGTTCGATAGCCGTTCAATAGCCGTTCGATAACCGTTCAAAGCCGTTCGATAGCCGTTCAATAACCGTTCGATAGTCGTTCAAAGCCGTTCAATAGCTGTTCGATAGCCGTTCAATAGTCGTTCAAAACCGCTCGATAGTCGTTCAAAAGCCGTTCAATAGCTGTTCGATAGCCGTTCAAAAACTGTTCGATAGTCGTTCAAAGCCGTTCGATAGTCGTTCAAAGCTGTTCAGTAGCCGTTCAATAGCCGTTCAAAGCCGTTCAAAAGCTGTTCAATAGCCGTTCGATAGTCGTTCAAAGCTGTTCGATAGCCGTTCAATAGCCGTTCAATAGCCGTTCATAGCCATTCGATTGCCGTTCGATAGTGGTTTACATATTATAATAATATATTATTCATATTTAAAAGACTTTAGATATTTGCTCGTGGAAACATGCTAGCATTTGTTTTGTTATCAAGAGCTGAGAGTAAGCGTTCTTCGTAAATGATACATCTCCTACTCTAAAATGTTTGAGACAATGCCTTTTCCTACATGCACGCCTCGCGCTATCTCTGTCACACCTACTCGCGGCATCGTACCTTCGCGTTCCCTCTTCCCCGCGGCCCCGCACCTACCGTTCCGCAGCGTTCCCCCTCCCCTCCCCTCACCGCGGACCCCGCGCCGACCGTTCCGCCGCGGTCCCCTCCCCCTCTCCGCGGACCCCGCGCTTACCGTTCCGCCGCGGTCACCCTTCCCCTCTCCACGGACCCCGCGCCTACCGTTCCGCCGCGGTCCCCCTTCCCCTCTCCGCAAACCCCGCGCCTACCTTTTCGCCGCGGTCCCCTCCCCCTCATCGCGGACCCCGCGCCTACCGTTCCGCCGCGGTCCCCTCCCCCTCATCGCGGACCCCGCGCCTACCGTTCCGCCGCGGTCACCCCCGCGTGATGTCATTCCCACCCCCATTTCCCCTCTCCGCAGACCCCGCGCCTACCGTTCCGCCGCGGTCACCCCCGCGTGACGTCATTCCCACCCCCATGACGTCATTCCGACCCCCGCGATGTCATACCCCCGTGGCGTCATACCCCCCGTGACGTCACCCCCCTCCCCCTCCCGTGACGTCATACCACCCGCCGGTTTCCCCTCGCCCCTCACCCCCCTCAGAGGACCTGGCTTAGAACCGGCCCACTATCACTACTGCTTGAGGACTACGAAAGTCTGACCCCCGGCCACTTCCTGGTCGGATCAGCGCTTACTGTAAACCCGGAACCATCATTGCTCGATCTTCACGAAAATCGGCTTTCGAGGTGGCAGCTCGTCCGAAACGTTACCGAGCGATTTTGGAAGTTATGGAGTAACGATTATTTAAATACGTTACAACAAAGAGCAAAGTGGCGAAAGGTCAAGCCGCCGATCAAAACCGGGCAACTCGTTCTGTTGAGAAATCCGCTCTTACCCCCCTGCAAATGGGAGTTGGGTCGAGTGACACGCTGTCATCCCGGCTCCGACGACCTCGTACGGGTCGTCACCGTAAAGACGGCCACCTCCGAATTTAAAAGACCGATCGTAAAATTGTGCGTTTTACCGGTCAATAGTGAGGCAACGAGCAATTAGAAACCTTCGCTGCGTTGCGTTCTATTTATTGTAATTCATAATATTAAGATCAAAATTGTCAAGATGCGAGCGTCATTCCGCCAAGGCGGGCGGCAAATTCAGCGCGTCAAACCACGTCGCGTAACTTGTAGTCTTTTCGCTCATGTGTCTCATGTTACTCGTGGCGTGCGCTCTTATCGTTTACTGCCATTGTTATCCCGATTATTTTGGAACTATCGTTCCAAGGCGGGCGGTATGTTCAAAATTGAAACATTCAATGCCTAAGTTTCAATCGGCGAACGTCGCCGTTAAATTAACACGATTGCCTCGAGAAATAAAAACACGAGCGAGAGTAAGCATCGTCGCTATCAGCCGATCGGCGCGTGATCGCTTGATCATAACAAAGAAAAAGGTGCGTGATCGCATTCCCTTTAGAATGAAAAACTGTGACAAACAGCTAGTTCTCGAAGGTTCGAAATCGGAAAACTTGTTATTCACATCGGCAGAGCGCGAGTTTCAGCGGTCGGTCGATTTAGTCTTACGCTGACACCGATACGACCTGGTCGATAGCAATCGATCATAGTTTCGAATATCATCATTTCTCGTATGATATTCTTTCGCATATTCGAGCTCGTGTCGCTTACTCAGTGGGAGTACTCGTCTCAAAATCGGTCCGAAGAGTTTGCCGCTTACGACGATTCGAGCTGGTCGATAGCAATCGATCATAATTTCTCGTTTCATACTCTCTCGTATGATATTCTCTCGTGTCATATTCTCGTTCGTTTCGTTTCGCGCTACTTATTGTGAACTTCGCGCTGTTTTGTGTATTCTCGCTCGTGTCATATGCGATTTAGTCATTCTCGCTGGAAATTCTCAACCGACATTCTAGCAG
The DNA here is from genome assembly GCF_030449975.1 of Polyergus mexicanus. Taxonomy (NCBI): domain Eukaryota; kingdom Metazoa; phylum Arthropoda; class Insecta; order Hymenoptera; family Formicidae; genus Polyergus; species Polyergus mexicanus. The sequence goes on from NW_027223343.1 coordinate 2,023,111, forward strand.
ACTATCGAGAATCGAACTCAGTGCGAAAGACGCCTCAGTGTCTGTCTTCCTACCTGTTATGTACTTATCGAGCTTGTGAGTGTTAAGCGTGTGGAGTCCGAGAGTCGACGCGCGTTCACCGTTCCGCGAATGTCCTCTGCCTCGCGCCAAGCAACATCCGGCGGCCGCGTGCAAGATATCCGTTCTCGCGAGAGCTTCTAGCAAGAAGCTCTACAAGATTTCCGATACGCGTTGAAGGCAGTTATGAACAGGACATTTTGAAGATATCCGTCGGATTTGCGGAATACGTGCCGTCGCTCGCTCCTATTATTCAAAATAAAAGAATAATCAAAACAAGCCGCATTCAAATCGTTTCTCATTCTCCTTATCCTCCAGCGGATCTACGGATTTGCGTAACACTCTGCTTCTCGCTCATTTCTGAGCGTCTCTAAAGATTCGGGCGACTTCATCGTGGTCGACTCCCGAACAATGAATAATAATGAATTGTCATAAAGATTATATGTATATATATATATACAGGGTGTTTCAGAACATCCTTCCATCCTTAAAATGACGTATTCTTGATACGATTCTAAGATGATTTTTCCTTTACCAAAATTTGAATTAAAGCGTAATTTTTGAGTTATAAGCAAAAATAGTTAGCAAATCATGCGTCGAGTACAGAAGGCAGGCAGGAGCGGCGCAACGCGCCGCAGCTGACCGTCCGATGCGTGATTACCACCTCATAAGTCGCTAACTATTTTATTTTATAACATAAAATTATGCTTTAAAAATAAAATTTTGGTAAAGAAAAAAATGTTTTAAAATTACGTCAGGAATACGTATTTAAAATAACGTCACTTTAGCGAAAGTTGTTCCGGATCGCCGCTCGTCGGATGCTGTGATCAGCTGATTGTTACACGCGATGTGTGTATAGTGGAATGTGTGCGAAAAAGGAAGGGAGACACAGATAGAGAGAGAGAGAGAGAGAGAGAGAGAGAAAGAGAGAGAGAGTGAGTGAGAGAAAGAGAAAGGAAAGGAGGGAAGGGGGAGAGACATCTATACACACGTACGCACGTACACATACACTTTTTTTCTCGCTCTCTTTCTCTCTTTTACACACCACTTATATAGGGTGATTCAAAACAACCTTCTGTCCTTACAATGTCATATACTTGACATTATTCTAAGACGATTTTTTCTTTGCCAAAATTTTTTTAGTTTTTAAATTATAAGCCAAAATAGTTAACGAATTACGGGCCGCGTACGCGAGGCAGGCAGGGGTGGCGCAACTCACCGTCCGATGCTGGTGATTACGTGAGGCGCTCGCTGCGATCAACTGTTTGCTACATACGATGGAGTGTATGTGTGAGAGAGAACGTATACGCGTATACACACACATACACATTCTCTCTCTCTCTTTCTCTCTCTTTCTCCCTCTCTGTCTCTTTTATATCCATCGTATGTAGCAAACAGCTGATCGCACACACGCACTCTCTTTCTCTCTTCTTTGTCTTTCTCTTTCATATCCATCGCGTATAGCAAACAGTTGATCGCACACACGCACTCTCTTTCTCTCTCTCTCTCTGTCTTTCTCTTTTACATCTATCGCGTGTAGCAAACAGTTGATCGCACACACGCACTCTCTTTCTCTCTCTCTCTCTCTGTCTTTCTCTTTTACATCTATCGCGTGTAGCAAACAGTTGATCGCACATATGCACTCTGTCTCTCTCTTTCTCTCTCTCTCTCTCTCTCTCTCTCTTTCTCTCACACTAATTCTTACCTTTTATGTAGTAATTTGTTGCCCTCATACGACTCAATAAGTAATACTTCCGTATGATAGAACGAGTAACTAGCAAACTTTTTTCACTCATTAATTGTACCACTTATCGAACTTTTACGAATTAATCTACGCACTTTATCGATAAATTGAATTTATTAACGATTATAACGGTTAATCACAATCTACCGATTACTACCGATTAATTATTAAAATATCTCGAAGAAAGAAACGCGTTATTCGATGCGGAAACTGCGCGACGACAACAAGCAAGTTATATCAGTACTGGCGTTGCCGGCTGCCGGCCGCCGAACAACTGAATGTATCACATTACGCGTGATCGACGCGGACGTTATCATGTGTCCCGTGATCGGCTAAAGCCTCCGACATTGTAAATTCGATAGTTTCGAAAACATAAAACTATAAAATATGAAAATATAATGACGTATAATAACATCGTTTTTTTTAATAAATTCAGTTTATCGATAAAATGCGTGGATTAATACGTAAAAGTTCGATAAGTGGTACAATTAGTGAGTAAAAAAAAGTTTGCTAGTTACTCGTATCACACGGAAATATTACTTATTGAGTCGTATAAGGGCAACGAATCTCTACATACAAGGTAAGAGTCAGTGAGTGAGAAAGAGAGAATGTGTATTTGTGTGTATACGCGTATACGTTCTCTCTCACACATACACCTCATGTAGCAAACAGTTAATCGCAGCGAGCGCCTCACATAATCACCAGTATGGGACGGTGAGTTGCTCCGCTCCTGCCTGCCTTGTGTACGCGGCCCGTAATTCGTTAACTATTTTGGCTTATAATTTAAAAACTAAGCCTCGGAAAAAATTTTGGCAAAGAAAAAATCGTCTTAGAATAGTGTCAAGTATATGACATTGTAAGGACAGAAGGTTGTTTTGAATCACCCTGTATACTCTCTCATTCGGTCACTCATTCACACACTCACTCACTCACCTGCTCACTCACAGCGTAGCAAATCTTCATACTACGTATTATCGTTAACTGCTGCACGATTATTATTTAGCGACGGACCGCGGAGACCTCGCGATCACATTGTTGCGTTGCCTAGCGATGCGAGAAACGCGACATGTACCGTGCAAGTAGCGACGTGCGTGTGGCGCGTGGTGCGTGATTGATGCGAGATAAGACGAACGATCTTCTAAAACCTTCGCATTACGAATGCGGTAGAAAACATGAAACCTATGACATACTTAAAAAAATTACTTATTTATAAAAATTATAACTATTTCTAAATAATTATTATTTTAAAAAGCATGTATTATACGTTTTCGAAATTATTGCATTCACGATGCGAAAGTTTCAGTCAATCGCAAGATCGCAAGAATAATGTAATTAATAAATTATACTTGGGAAAATCTATTTTTATTCTGCTCAAATTAGATGTTCCAACATTAAAATGTATAAAGTTATTAATTATGATAAATAAGTAATTTTTTTAAGTACGTCATTATAGGTTTCATGTTTTCTACCGCATTCGTAATGCGAAGATTTTAAAAGATCGTTCTTCTTATCTCGCGTCAATCACGTGCCACGCGCCACACGCACGTCGCAACTTGCACGGTACATGTCGCGTTTCTCGCATCGCTAGGCAACGTAACCATGTGATCGTTCAGTCTCCGCGATTCATCGCTAAATAATAATCGTGCAGCAGTTAACGATAATACGTAGTATGAAGATTCGCTACGCTGTGAGTGAGCAGGTGAGTGAGTGAGTGTGTGACCGAATGAGAGAATGTATAAGTGTTGTGTAAAAGAGAGAAAGAGAGCGAGAAAAAAGTGTATGTGTACGTGCATGCGTGTGTATAAACGCCTCTCCCTCATTCCCTCCTTCCCTTCCTCTTCCTCTCACTCACTCACTCTCTCTCTCTCTCTCTCTCTCTCTCTCTCTCTCTCTCTCTCTCTGTCTCCCTTTCTTTTACGCACACATTCCATCATACACACATCGCGTGTAACAATCAGATGATCGCAACATCCGACGAACGGCGATCCGGAACAACTTTCACTATAGTGACGTTATTTTAAATACATATTCCTGGCGTAATTCTAAGACATTTTTTTCTTTACCAAAATTTTATTTTTAAAGCATAATTTTATGTTATAAAATAAAATAGTTAGCGACTTATGCGGTGGTAATCACGCATCGGACGGTCAGCTGCAGCGCGTTGCGCCGCTCCTGCCTGCCTTCTGTACTCGACGCATGATTTGCTAACTATTTTTGCTTATAACTCAAAAATTACGCTTTAATTCAAATTTTGGTAAAGGAAAAATCATCTTAGAATCGTATCAGGAATACGTCATTTTAAGGATGGAAGGATGTTCTGAAACACCCTGTATATATATATATACATATAATCTTTATGACAATTTATTATTATTCATTGTTCGGGAGTCGACCTCGACGAAGTCGCCCGAATCTTTAGAGACGCTCAGAAATGAGCGAGAAGCAGAGTGTTACGCAAATCCGTAGATCCGCTGGAGGATAAGGAGAATGAGAAACGATTTGAATGCGGCTTGTTTTGATTATTCTTTTATTTTGAATAATAGGAGCGAGCGACGGCACGTATTCCGCAAATCCGACGGATATCTTCAAAATGTCCTGTTCATAACTGCCTTCAACGCGTATCGGAAATCTTGTAGAACTTCTTGCTAGAAGCTCTCGCGAGAACGGATATCTTGCACGCGGCCGCCGGATGTTGCTTGGCGCGAGGCAGAGGACATTCGCGGAACGGTGAACGCGCGTCGACTCTCGGACTCCACACGCTTAACACTCACAAGCTCGATAAGTACATAACAGGTAGGAAGACAGACACTGAGGCGTCTTTCGCACTGAGTTCGATTCTCGATAGTCTGCTAGAATGTCGGTTGAGAATTTCCAGCGAGAATGACTAAATCGCATATGACACGAGCGAGAATAAACAAAACAGCGCGAAGTTCACAATAAGTAGCGCGAAACGAAACGAGCGAGAATATGACACGAGAGAATATCATACGAGAGAGTATGAAACGAGAAATTATGATCGATTGCTATCGACCAGCTCGAATCGTCGTAAGCGGCAAACTCTTCGGACCGATTTTGAGACGAGTACCCCCACTGAGTAAGCGACACGAGCTCGAATATGCGAAAGAATATCATACGAGAAATGATGATATTCGAAACTATGATCGATTGCTATCGACCAGCTCGTATCGGTGTCAGCGTAAGACTCTTCGGACCGATTTTGATACGAGTACTCCCACTGAGTAAGCGACACGAGCTCGAATATGCGAAAGAATATCATACGAGAAATGATGATATTCGAAACTATGATCGATTGCTATCGACCAGCTCGTATCGGTGTCAGCGTAAGACTAAATCGACCGACCGCTGAAACTCGCGCTCTGCCGATGTGAATAACAAGTTTTTCCGATTTCAAACCTTCGAGAACTAGCTGTTTGTCACAGTTTTTCATTCTAAAAGGAATGCGATCACGCACCTTTTTCTTTGTTATGATCAAGCGATCACGCGCCGATCGGCTGATCGCGACGATGCTTACTCTCGCTCGTGTTTTTATTTCTCGAGGCAATCGTGTTAATTTAACGGCGACGTTCGCCGATTGAAATTTAGACATTGAATGTTTCAATTTTAAACATTCATAGTTATATTTAGTAATATATAAACGAGAAAAGAAAATTTGATATATTTTATCCACTTATGTTGTAACGTTTCACCTTTCCCGTACGCCGCGGATCAAGGCTCGCCAGTGCCAGGATTCGGGAGAAGGGGGAAACTCCAACTTACTTTACCTTCGGGTAATCGGTTTAAACAAGTCTGTTTATTCAAGCTGTTATTACGAAAGATATTTGACACTCAAAGCTATGCGCGAAGCAACATGCGGGAACGGTGCGTGTACAGAGTTTCGTGCGTGAGCGGTTGTTATTCACAAGGCAACGTGCAAGCACGGTGCGTACAGAGTGTTGCGCGTGGAGCTCGGGAAGCGAGCGTGGCTCGAGCGGCCGTGTGCTGCATTCGCGGTGTTCGCATGCAATTAAACTACGATTATTATTTGTGGTACAGTACAGATCTTAAACACTACGGGGTGTCGCGGGGCCCTCAATGTAATTCCAACTGCCTGACTGCCTTATCCTTAAAAGGACGGGGCGTCGGCGTTCTCGGCGTTCTATCCTTAAAAGGACTGACGCTCCCGTAGTAGTTTGAGGACCGTGGGTGAAGATAGCAACGGCGCGACACTGGCGGGAATCCTAAGGTCTAATTAACTCTCTAGTCAAAAGCCGCGGTATGTACAAAGCGGTACTAGAAGCTGCTAGAACACGGAGACCAAAGCGGTCTTACGATACAAATGGGTCACGGTATATATACAAACGGTCTTACGGTATTACGCGGTGCGAACTTATCGACTAGCAGGATGCGCCGTCCCGGCAACCGGGAAGCCCAGCCTAACTACGGGAAGCCCGTAGCCCGGTGTAACGCGAGGTATCAGGGTGCGCCGTCCCAGCAACCAGAAAGCCCGGCCTAACTACGGGAAGCCCGTAGCCTGGTGTAACGCGAGAGGTGGTTCAGGATCCGGAGAGTTGTACGTGACAGGAATCAGCATCGGGAACTGGTAATGCTACGCTCGCCGGAGCGCCTTATATACCGGCGGCCGGCCTCCCACTCACGCGAGTCGGCGCGTGGTGGGGCGGCCCCACGGTGGGGCCGCAACACGGGTGTGGAAGTTTAGGGGCGCCATAGGCGCCGAGCCTCAAAATTTGCGGGCGGCTGATCGGCCCGCGAGGCTGGTAACGTATCGTTACACCAAACATGTTACCAAACATTTGCATATTTGTATAAGCTTGCTTAAATGGTATTTATAGAAAATATACTTTTTTTAAAGCAAAAATTTAGAAATTTAATTTTTGTCGTAGAATATTTATGAATAATGGTTTTATATATCAAATTAATTTTAATCAATATGAAAATAATTTTTTTATTCGGTTAGAGAATATTGGTTTATAGAGATGCGCATTTGTTTTTATTATTACGCGATATTTGTAGCATGCATGTATGAAAGTATGTATGTATGTATATATCGGGGAATAAGTCGACTGTACCATGCACACACACATGCAGGCAGGCACACGCGATCATATCAGTGCGCAGCAGATACTCAATCGCGCGTGTTGTGTATGGTACATACGCGTAACAAGAGATTACCGCAGAAATACGCTCAACTGTTATAACGCGTTATAACGCATTGAATTTAAAAAACGAGTGTTATGTTTTTGTAGTGTGGTTTTAATAGTGTGTCTCCCTACATACTGGGACGAAAATAAAACTTTCGAGAGACGCTTGTCCGCAGACTTTCCCTAAAACGAATAAGAGTCAAAAAGTTAGTATATTTATATACCATAATTTTAGAAGGAATTGTTTTAATGTATGGAATTGTTTTAATGTATACTATATACTTATATGTTGCTTAATGTATACTATATACTTATATGTAGATATTATTTAATTTTATTTCCATGCAATCTACTCAAAATATAAATATGATAATATAATATTATGTAAAAATATAATATTCCAAATTTCTTTTTTTTAAATTATATCTTTAAAGCAATTCCTAAATAGAAAACAACATAAAGATTTTTATATAAAAAATTGTAATATAAAATTGATCTTCAAATGGAATTTAGAATGACTATATACATAAACATACATGATGCATATATGATGTACATACAATAGTATTTAATACTCATATAGTATTTTTATTATAAATAAATGGACACATATGGGTAAAAAAAGAAAAAGGAAGAGTAAAACGGCTGTGAAACGATGTATCGATAGATAATTCACATCAGTTACTAGACATTAGTGAGCATAAAGTATTGCTACAGAAAAAGATATAACTATTTCCTTTTTTTTCTTAGTTTTAGCACTTGTACAGATAGTACTTTTATATCTTTTTTCTCTCTTTGTCTATTCTTCTCTGTCCATCTTTTTTTTATCCGAGCATACTATATGTGTCTTATATATTATCTATTATACATGTGTGTATATGTTTGTGTATATGTAATTGTTACGTCCAGACTCGGGGAAGGATGAGTCGACGGAAGGGCGCAACAACTATCTTTTATTATCCCGAAGTTTAAACGTCTCGTGGCGTTCGGAATCGGGTCGAACGAACTGACAGGTCCGCAAAGCAGGTAAACGACCGTTCGGATCGCTATTACGCTGTTTATTCAGACGTTCGCTCGGTGGTCCCTTTTCGGTCAGGGAATTTAATCCCTTTTACGCAGGATGGGACCTAGTGCGATCTTCGTACTGGGAACGAGAGAGGGATTAGGAATTGTTTAATTAATTAAAAAATATAATTTTATTCATTATAAAAATAAAGGTTCGAATACATGATATATAATATATATGTAGAAAGTGATTACATTTATCGTGTGAGTGTGAGTGGTTGTGTGTGGTTGAGCTTATCGCTCCGCGGGTGTTACAATGGTACGGAGGGCATCAGTCAGAATGACGAGGGAAAGTCTCTACCGTTAAATTTTAGGTTCTGACTAGTTAATACAATGTAAAGATTTAATAATAAATAAAAAAATTAAAAACATGTGTGTGCATGTGTGAGAGTGAATAAGAGGGTGCGGTATGAAGGAGGGAGAGAGAGAGAAGGGGGAATATTTAGTTTTTGTTAATCCTGGTAAGACGAGTCGGCTTCCAGGTCGGGCAATTCGTTGCAAAACTCTTCTATAGCTTGCTCGAATTCCGACTCTGAAAGGTGCGGGGAAGTTGGGGGTGAATTGTTCAGGAGGACAGTAGATAGAGAGGAGAAGGAACGAGGGGAAAGCGGAGGTTCAATGACTTCGGGGAAGTAGATTGGGGAGTAGCTGGGGGAGGAGTAGTTAGGTGAGAGGGGAAGAGTAGGTTTAATGGATACTGTTGATGGATTATTAATATTAGTGGCGCAGAATCTGCATTTTATCGGCGTTCGAGTCCTCCGACTCCTGCGAATGACCGTTTGGCTTGGAATGCCGGATCTGGTTTTCACTATGGAAACCAGCGTTAGTATAGTATAACGTAATGCGTTATGTCTCACGAGGGTTAATAGCGCAAATTGAATTGGATGAATGTGACTTACTTTTTATTTCGTAGGTGAAGGTGCGGATTTTCTTAATGTGCTGGGTTGCTGAGTTCCAGATTAGTCAGGCGATGAGTGCACTGGTATAATTTTTCTAGTTGTTTTCGCGGTGCCACGGCACTTAATGAGACTTATGCGAACTGGAGAGTACGCACGCACAAAATTAAGTGAGTGAGTAAGTGAGTAGTAAGTAAGTGAGTCAGTGGCCCTTTGGGTCCTCTTTTTATATCTCTTTTTTAGGGGTGTATTCTAATTTCTAAAAGTGAGAATCTTCCAAGTCTCCAACGAATTAAAAATTATGCCAGTGCCCTCATTAGACGAGGTGTTTCTCCTAGTTTTCGAATTTTTACCCGTGGTGATCGTCGATTGGTGATCTCGATATCAGTTGAGCATTAGATTTTCCTTGCGCACGTGATCTGATTAGAAAGAGTCTTACTGTCGTTACTGGATATGTCGTCACAGGAGTTTCATCATTATTGATTTAGTTACGTTTGTCGGATATTTTCTTAGAAGGAATTTTATTATCTTTTCGATATCAATTTATTCTTCCATTGGAAAATTCTATTTCGAGGATATCTACTGATTTTTATTTATTTTTAGGCGACTGGCGCGGTTTCGTCACCGATCTCTCGTGTCTTTCCCACGGTTGCTCATAGATATTGATATTGACAAGTGACTAAATGTTTAAAGAAATGCGTGGCGCAAGATGCTCCATTTACTGAACGACTTATTTTTATCACCGATCGATTATCGTTGCCGCAACATTGCGGAAGGAAGGAATCGTGGAGTCGCCAGGATGTAACATAATAGTAACTTCAAATTTATTAAAATATAATTAATCTTTTGCTTATTTGTATATTTCACGGAAAATTGATTATATTTATTTTGCAATAGTAGTTGTGTCACAGTAATTAGTTAGCCAGAGGCGATCAATTCGTGAGCTAGTTCTTGAAAGAAATATTTCCCACCAAATGCGTTTTGCATGTGCGCTTTGGTTGAATAATGTATCCCAGAAGCGATCAATTCGTGAACTGGTTGTCGAAAGAAATATTTCCCACCAAAAACGTTTTATGTACGCTTTGGTTGAAGAATGTATCCCAGAAGCGATCAATTCGTGAATTGGTTGTCGAAACAAATATTTCCCACCAAAAACGTTTTGCATGTACGTTTTGGTTGAAGAATGTATCCCAGAAGCGATCAATTCGTGAACTGGTTGTCGAAAGAAATATTTCCCACCAAAAACGTTTTGCATGTACGCTTTGGTTGAAGAATGTATCCCAGAAGCGATCAATTCGTGAACTGGTTGTCGAAAGAAATATTTCCCACTAAAAACGTTTTGCATGTACGCTTTGGTTGAAGAATGTATCCCAGAAGCGATCAATTCGTGAACTGGTTGTCGAAACAAATATTTCCCACCAAAAACGTTTTGCATGTACGCTTTGGTTGAAGAATGTATTCCAGAAGCGATCAATTCGTGAACTGGTTGTCGAAAGAAATATTTCCCACCAAAAACGTTTTATGTACGCTTTGGTTGAAGAATGTATCCCAGAAGCGATCAATTCGTGAACTGGTTGTCGAAAGAAATATTTCCCACCAAAAACGTTTTGCATGTGCGCTTTGGTTGAAGAATGTATCCCAGAAGCGATCAATTTGTGAACTGGTTGTCGAAAGAAATATTTCCCACCAAAAACGGTTTGTATGTGCGCTCTGCCTATTAAAAAAATAACATTCTGTTCTAGAGGCGATTTTTAATCGTGAACTTGTTTCGTGAGTTGTTTTAAAAAATATGTCACACTAGATGCGATTTAAATGTGTGCTCTGATTATTAAAAAAAAATAACATTTTGTCCCAGAGGCGATTTTTATTCGTGTGCTGGTTGGTTTAAAAAATATTTTATTCCAGAAGCGGTTTGCATGTGCGCTCTGGTTATTAAAAAAATATTTTATCCCAGAGGTGATTTTTATTCGTGTGCTGGTTGGTTTAAAAAATATTTCATATCATATGTGGTTTGTGCATGAACATTCTGGATATTAAAAAACAGTTATTCCAGAAGAAAGTTAAAGAAACTTCCGCTTTTGAAAGACTAAGTGCGCAATATCTGGTATTTCTTCATATGATTGCAACCTATACATTATAATAAAAGTTTACAAATTATTCGAAGGAATTATTATTGTAATTCCTGGCGATCTATTTTCTCTTTTTTTAATGTCACCAAATTTCGCGTATATAATAGTCTATTAGGCTGCGTATATACAAGTTGGTAGCTACCTAGACAGCACAAGGATGTCCTTAGGACGCCCAAAGGGCACCCAGGACATACATGCAGGATATCCTCAGGATATCCCATTTTAATCCTCGGATCTCCTCTGGATGTCCCGAGGAAGAGTAAATGATAGCCGTATACTAACCTCTGGAGAATCCAGAAAGATCCTGTGGAACATCCTAAGAATTTCTATAGGATATGTTAGGAATATTTTCGTATGTTTTAAAAAAGGAGCAAATTTTAAAATTTTAATATAAATTAAAATTATGTTTTGTTATTTACTGTCAATACTAAAAATCTAATATTAAAATTAGTTTACATTCTTTAATACTTGAGGCTTTCATGCTGTACATGAATATTTTAGGCTTGGCTTCCGGATTTGAGTCGTGTAACATTTTTTAAACCTTCCAATATCTCAATTCCCTATGTTGGGATTACATCAGAAATTGAACTGATAGAAAATAATTACATTTGTAATTTCCTGTCAGTTGCTCTTTGCAAGCTTTATATAATTCTCATGACCAAATCTCAAATACGAGTTTGCGCGTCGCATACCGGTGAACAAACGAGCTAGCGGTTGAATACTATTTTTTGTAAAGTTTTTGGAATGTTGCGGACAGTAACATTTCTCATGAAATATTAAATAAATAATAATTTTGGATATATGAAAATATGCGCATCAAATTCAATTATTAATATTGATCGAAATTATTATTAACAAATAATTGCACATGTATATGTCCTCTGGAAATCCAAAAGACATCCAATATAATAGACAGGGCAAATATATCCTACAGACATCCAGGTGTTATCCATTGGACATTTATAGGACATTAATACTTATTATAATTCTTAAGATTTCTAAATTATATTAAATAGCCGACACAACTAAAAATAATTATGTATGCATATTAAATTTTTATAAATATATTTATAATAATATCTTCCCAGATAGCCAAGTCTGTTCGAACAGATTTTGCCAAACGTCTGCTACAAATTTTTGTCAGCAGAAAGATTCCAGATTGTATACAAAGTCTGTTATATCAGATAATGATAGCAGAGTATATGTAGTAGTGTATCTAGGCCGGTTCTAAGCCATGGTCCTCTGAGGGGGGGTGAGGGGTGAGGGGAAACCGGCGCGCGGGGGTATGACGTCACGGGGGAGGGGGGTGACGTCAGGGGGGGATGACGTCGCGGGAGGGGAGGGGGATGACGTCACGGGGTGGGAATGACGTCAGGGGGGGTGACGTCACGGGGGTGAGTATGACGTCACGGGGGTATGACATCACGGGGGTGGGAATGACGTCATGGGGTGGGAATGACGTCACGCGGGGGTGACCGCGGCGGAACGGTAGGCGCGGGGTCCGTGGTGAGGGGGAGGGGACCGCGGCGGAACGGTAGGTGCGATGGCCGCGAAGAGGGGAAGAGGGACCGCAGCGGAACGGTAGGTGCGGGGTCCGCGGAGAGGGGGAGGGGACCGCGGCGGAACGGTAGGCGCGGGGGCCGCGGAGAGGGGAAGGGGGACCGCGGCGGAATGGTAGGTGCGGAGCCGCGGGGAAGAGGGAACGCGAAGGTACGATGCCGCGAGTAGGTGTGGCAATGGTATTGGAAAAGGATGACGTTCGCGGGAGAAAGAGATAAAGAGAGATAGCGCGAGGCATGCATGTACCGATGAGATAGCGCGAGGCGATGCGAGAGAGAGCATACGCGAGGCGGTGCGAGAGAGAGCATATGCGAGGCGGCGCGAGGCGATCACAGGCACGAGGGAGAAGAATAGCGTCCGCATTGGTGTTGGAAAAGGATGACGTTCGCGGGAGAAAGAGATAAAGAGAGATAGCGCGAGGCATGCATGTACCGATGAGATAGCGCGAGGCATGCATGTAGGAAAAGGAAAGAAGAAGGTGTAGAAATAATTGATACTTTAATTACAATTATAATAATAATAATTTATTTCATAATTGTGTGTATATTACAATGTGTGTGTGTGTGTGTGTTAAAATAGAAATAAAAATAATAAAAATAAAAATAATAATAATAATAAAAAAAAATATACATATATATAGGCGGCGCTCCTTCTGAAACAGAAAAATATTAAATATTAAAAATTAAATTTATATTAATATAATATTTTTTTAAATAGATACTTACATTATCCTCCTGGAGCCGCAAGCTCTTCCTCCCAATCCTCCTCCCAATCCTCCTCCACCTCTTCCTCTAAATTTTCTTCCACATCTGACACCTCTTCCTCTTCCTCTTCCTCCGGCTCCCAATTCTCTTCTTCATACGGCTCCAAGCCGAAAAGAGGCCGTAAATAAAAAATGTCTTCGTATTGCGTTGGGTGCACGCATGCACACTCGCGGGCTTCGCGAGTGTCACCCCACAAGCTTGCGTGCGCCCAACGCAAATTTCCTCTCATCCACCGCATGTATCGGCGGTGGATGACATCAATTTGCACGAACTGAAATATATTATTAATTAATACATATCACACATAATATCGCACACACATGCCAAAACACTGAACACTACTTACCAGATTAAGACGAAACATTTTTATTCGTCGTTCTTTAAGTCACTCACTTCTAACTGTCAAACACTTTGTGACGAACATAACGGGATAGACATTGTCTCAAACATTTTAGAGTAGGAGATGTATCACTTACGAAGAACGCTTACTCTCAGCTCTTGATAACAAAACAAATGTTAGCATGTTTCCACGAGCAAATATCTAAAGTCTTTTAAATATGAATAATATAATATTATAATATGTAAACCACTATCGAACGGCAATCGAATGGCTATGAACGGCTATTGAACGGCTATCGAACGGCTATCGAACAGCTTTGAACGACTATCGAACGGCTATTGAACAGCTTTTGAACGGCTATTGAACAGCTTTGAACGACTATCGAACGGCTTTGAACGACTATCGAACAGCTTTTGAACGGCTATCGAACAGCTATTGAACGGCTTTTGAACGACTATCGAGCGGTTTTGAACGACTATTGAACGGCTATCGAACAGCTATTGAACGGCTTTGAACGACTATCGAACGGTTATTGAACGGCTATCGAACGGCTTTGAACGGTTATCGAACGGCTATTGAACGGCTATCGAACGGCTTTGAACGGCTATCGAACGACTATTGAACGGCTATCGAACGGCTTTGAACGGTTATCGAACGGCAATCGAACAGCTATTGAACGACTATTGAACGGCTAACGAACGACAATTAAACAACAAAACAATTATTTATACACCATTCAAATATTTAAAGTCTATGTGCATGTACTGAAATGTAACATTCATAGCCTGATAAGGTGGCTGACGCTGCTATCTAATGTCACGTACTGAAATTTAATACTCGCATACTGGGATATGAAAGAGGAAAAGGGAAGAATAAAAGAGAGTAAAATATATTTTAACAATAGTTTATTCTAAATAATGTTTGGGCGAATCTTTATGATGATTCGTCCACCAATTGAATATTTTAAATACATTTTGTAAAGCGCAATTTTTCAAATGTTTTTCACAGCGCATAGTATTAGTAACATCTAGCTTATTTAACGAAGTGATATCTTCATAGTCCGCATCCAAGGTCTCAATAATAACGTCGTTTCTCGCATCATCGTCAAGTATATCGACCAGCCATTCTCGTTTTTCGCATCCTTTAACGTACACGATAGGAGATGCTCCATCTTTCTCTTCCGTCGCGCCCATCACAGCTCTCGTAATTAAACGCCTAGCGAAGCTGTATGGAACGTTTCCATCCTCCCATTGAAGTCCATGGTGATGTCCGATTAACCATGAAGCTTGGCATCTCTCAGATTTTGTAAGCGCACGCCATGATACGGGACTTGCAAAAAAGTAATGAGAGAAAACAGATCCATTTCTCAATATCGCTACTTCCTTCACGACAAAGTTTCTCCCGATAATGAATCCCTGCAGATCCACAAACGTTGGCGCGATCATGCTGATAATATTACCGTACAATTGCAAGAACGATGTACGACTGTTGCCGATCGTCAAAATCTCAATCTTTTTATATTTTGACATTGGAGGGGATATTTGCTGATTTAGGTAATTTTACGAACTACGTTGGTCAATGGGCAATATTCGACAACGCGATCGTGCAAGATGAGACAATAGGCGGTAGTATTTGTCGGTATATCCTCCTTTCACTCAAACTCTAATCTCACGTCCACGGTGGAATTTTTGACAGACTCGTTTTGTCGCGAGCAATCGATAACCGCGAGAGGACCGCAATGTAGAAATTTTGAAATGTTTAATAACACATCATCATTATCACATCCGTAATAAGATTTGCGAAAACGAGAATACATATCGAACAAGAGGGCGAATCTATTTTTATCGAAATCTAAATTCAAATCATCGTAAGGATAAAATTCCGAGTTCAGATAGAGTTTAACGTTGGTCAATTTGCAGTCGTCGAATGTAGTAATATCTTTTGACACAGCATTTTTTCTACCAGTCTGCAGCGCAAAGATCACGTATCGCGGCTTCTCCAGCTGAGAGGCGGCTTTCACGGTCCACGAATGCTTGGTCGTATTATGCAATAGAGGAAATTCGTATAGATCCCAAGAGCGAAAACTGATATTCAAGTATCGCCCGCTTTTCAACGCGCGCAGCAAGGATAGTTTATTGACCTCGCTCAATATTACATGTGGCATACGCCATTGTATCTTGAATAATTCGATATCAGCTTCAGCCGAAGCATGTCCAAATATGCAATTGTTATCGTTGCGCGAACGTATCAGAATTAATTCGTGACGAGCGTTGATCACAATTCGCTTATAATCTTCGCAAAAACCCAATAGTATGTTTAGCGGCACGCAAAAATTGAAGTAAGATTCAACAGCATTATGTGACATATTCCACGCAGCATTCCCCAAGATTTTACCTTTCTCGGTTGTTAGAGAGATATAGTTTTTAATCGTAGAAGTTATTCCAACGTTTCTGTTGCGGTCAATCTCCACACCGTCGAGTTCATATCGAAGTTCATCAAACATAAACGCGACACAATTGTTTCCCAATACCACTCTTCCCTCTTCAGCTACTTTACGCACCATCAACTTTCCTTCGACGTATAGAAAACTTTCACATGGTTACGTGTACAAATCTTGATGTTGTATCGGTATCCGTATCTCGTCGCTATATCCAAGCGTTGTGTTGGCGTATGGATTGTACGTATGAGTCTCAATCTTGATGATACGGTCGTCAAAGATCGGCTCATCTCCGATATTCAAGATGTCAATCATATTGTTATGTATTTCGTACGACGAATCCCAATGATTTTAAAAACTCGCGATTCAACGCGCTGAGCTTCTTTTTAGCGTAACCAGATATCTGATTATTGTCACCCGATACAGCAGTCACTCGCCTTCTAGCAAAAATATTGTCCCTCGCAAAGATATTGTCTCTCGCGTGCTCCGTGCTTCCGTTCAACACAAGCATTTCATTTGTCAAAGGTGTCGCAACCCGACCAATTTCTTAATATATTAAAGAATAAAACAATAAAGTTAAACAGAAAAGTGTAAGAAAGAGCTGAGTAAAGCAAAGCATTAAAATTAGAAAAGAGATCAAGGAAAGATAATTAAGAAAGAGCAAAGTAATAAAAGGATATTAATAAAATAAAAGTAAGATACGTGACTAAAGAGAAGGAAGTCACGGTCAAGTTCTCGGAAGCTGAGTAAGCAGCTGACGAGACAGACTGACAAGCGGAGCACGAGACATGCTCTGGTCAGGCACACCACACTCCTCCCCAATCAACGACCTAATTAATTAAGAGATATAATAAGCGCGAGATGCACCTCGCGAGCGGAAGAAAAAGAGACGACTCGCAGACTACTCGCTCACTCAATATTATCGAAGTACCGTACGTATCGCGCCCGACTATTATAATCGCAATAAGTGAAAGTGTATTAAATCTTGCAAAATATACTAAATTATACCTAACGTCCGGGAGTGTCTTATTTCGAGCGTGGATCCTAATCCTTTGGGCGTACAAATCCCAAAAGACCTCTTCCTTAGCGGCTAGAGGCACAACATTAATTGGTGGCAGCGGTGGGATACGCCAGCTCTAACAAGATCAACACCGGTAAAGGTCCATAACCACGAAGCAGAAAATTCCGTGGAATCGACAGAACGAGAGACAGCGAGGATAACTCCGTCAGACAGTCGACACCTACAACCGAGGGAAAAGGAAGTCTAGCAGGAACTTCGAGACACCCGGTATATCGAGGCGACAACGAGAAGCGCAACCTG
Source organism: Polyergus mexicanus (assembly GCF_030449975.1). NCBI lineage: Eukaryota > Metazoa > Arthropoda > Insecta > Hymenoptera > Formicidae > Polyergus > Polyergus mexicanus. Next base: position 2,040,583 of record NW_027223343.1, read on the forward strand.
AGAAGGCGCACCGACCTATCTCAACGGCACGCGACGATCAACGCCCGACGGCCGACATCGAACGAGAGAATGCTGCTCATCGTATTATTGTAAGTCGAGAAATCAAAATTTGTAAACGCGTGAATGTCGGAAAATCGAAACGCACCACAGAAAAGCGTAGCGAATAAATCGTGGCTATTTAGCGAACCAGCGAATAGAGCCATTAGAAATAGCGCAGTAAACCCTATAAGAGTAGCAGTAGAAGCACTCCGGGATATACGCGATAACGTACGAAGAAATCTAAGCGCATTAAATTCAAGCGAGAATTTGTCCGAACCAGAACTCGGAGCAAACGTTGTAATCGAACGCGAATTTCCATTTGGCGAATTAGATAACAGTTTAATAGCGAACAATATAGAACTAGATGTTGAGGTCGAATCATCAATAAGCGCGTCTAGTAGACTAACACACCGCCGCGAATTCTCACTAACGTCATACGATTCAAGTATCTTTGACCCCGACGAAATCTATCGCATTCGAGACATGTATAACTCAAACGCTTCCGCATCGCAACCCATCACATCAGAAGATATCGATGAGGGAATTAGGCGATTACAAGAAGAAGCAATCAGAAACGCGACACAATCAAACGCGCAAGCTCAGCACAAACCGCAGAAAAAAACGGACGAAGCAGCCGACGACTTTAGGGAAATATTGCGGGAAATGAGAGAGGAAATTAGACGAGAAATTAGAAGTATGCATGCCGAGATATACGATTTAAAAATTAGAGGACCGCAACTCCGACAAAACAACGGGCATAGAACTCCGCCGGGAGAAAGAACCGAGACCGTATACGAGTTCACACCCGAGGATGTACGACATCAAAGAGGACGCGGATTTTTACAATTAAAAGAGGCTCGTGGAATGATTCTGGAATTCGACGGATCACCTAATAAATTACAAGAATTTTTGAGCGCGACTACATATGCAGTAGAACACATCGACCCGCTAGATGAAGTAACGCTATTAGGAGCAGTATTATGCACGAAATTAAAAGGCAGAGCGATGCTAGATTTCCAAACGCGAAAAATTCGAGACTTCGCACAATTAAAAAATGAATTAGAGGTCTGCTATGCGAGTAAAAAGAGTACGACACATCTACAAATTGAATTCAATACGCTAAAACAGAAAAACGGAGAAAGCGCACGAACTTACGGATTGAGAGCAGACAAATTAGCCATGGAGCTATACGAATCAATGATGGAAGGACGACATCATACAGTAGATAATAAACGCGCAATAATGGAAATAATACAACAACAAGCCTTAGAGAATTTCCAGATAGGATTGCAGGACGAAATTAAAACAATTGTTCGATCGCGAGGATATGCTACGTTGCAAGAAGCAATAGCAGCGGCCAGCGCGGAAGAAAAGGTTAAAGGACCACCCGCGACCGGTACGCGAAGCAAAATAAATTTCACACCGACCTATAAACAAGAAAATAAAATAAACGTGCAATGTCAAAAATGCGGAAAAATTGGGCATTACGGCCGAGATTGTCGAACTAGCCGATATACAAATCGATTCGCATTGCCGAAACCCGATAGACAACCCCGCGTAAATACGGTAAATAAATATTGCCACTATTGCAAAAAATCCGGACATGATCGCGAAGAATGTTGGTTATTACACGGACGACCCAATAGAGATCAATCGAGCCGAATCAAACAATATAATTCGCGACCGGAAAATAAAAACCGCAAGAATAGCGAGCAAGGAAAAAAGAAATTTAACTCCGCGCAAAGTAGCGATGAGGAGGAAAGGAACGAAAGAAAGTCGCACTGATCTGCAATGGAATATCAAGTATCACACTTCAAAAATACGCCGCATATACAGACAGGATTGGACCTCGTCACATTACCAATGCGAGAAGCGAAACGCGAAAAAATAAACTTACTATTCGATACAGGAGCCGCAATATCATTAATTAAAGTGAAACATTTAAAAGGCGAAACGTTAATAGAAGAAGAAAAAATAACGCTCACCGGCGTAACGGGACATAAGATATGTACACTTGGAAAATTTAAGGCGACAATAACTCTGAGAGAGCGCCGAATTAACCACACTATGTACGTTGTTAAGGATGATTTTCCGATAGAATATGACGGAATACTAGGAGTTGATTTCCTACGAAAGCATCAAGCCACTTGCAATTATAAAACAAAACAATTAAAGGTAGGACAGCATATCTTAAAGCTCTACCCCTATCTAAAAATGACGCTGAAACCACGTAGCGAAACTATAATACAGGTCGCTACTGACAAGAACACGATAGGCGTGATAAAGGCAGAAGAAACGATACCAGGAATATTCATAGGTAATTGTCTGGTAGAACCTACGAATTACCTATGTGCAGCCAGCATTATAAATACAACGGATAACACAATCGAAATGCTAATGCCGCAAGTAAATATAGAGGAAATCAAACGAGGCGAAACAGAAGAAATTAACGTAATACGAACGCTAAATAAAGAGGAAGTAATTCCGCGTAGTGAAAAGGTATTACGATTATTACGTACACAACATTTAAATAAAGAAGAAAAGAAAACAATAATGGAAATCTGCCAGGATTTTAGCGACGTGATGCATATCGAAGGAGAACCACTGACATGCACAGATACCGTCGCGCATAAGATTGCAACACAAGCAGATAGCTTACCGGTCAACGTACGGCCTTATCGCCTGCCGGAGAAGCATAAAGAGGAAGTAAATCGACAAGTCCGAGAAATGTTAAGAAATAAAATAATCCGACCAAGCACGAGTCAGTGGAACGCACCGTTATTGGTAGTCCCTAAGAAAGCCGATGCGTCAGGAAAACCGAAATTACGAGTAGTCGTAGATTTCAGAAAATTAAATGATCTAACTATAGGAGATTCATTTCCCCTACCGAATATAACTGATATATTAGATCAGCTGGGAAACGCCAAGTACTTTACAACACTGGATTTAGCATCCGGATACCACCAAATTCCGATGGAAGAAGGCGACAAAGGCAAAACTGCTTTTTCCACACCTCACGGGCATTACGAATACAATAGAATGCCCTTTGGATTAAAAAATGCGCCAGCCACATTTCAAAGGCTAATGAATTCAATACTGATAGGCATACAAGGAATAAAATGCTTGGTATACTTAGATGACATTGTAATCTACGGAGCGAGCTTACAAGATCATAACAAGAGACTCATCGAAGTCCTACGAAGATTGCGAGAAAATAAGCTTAAGCTACAGCCTGATAAATGCGAATTCCTACGAAAAGAAGTGACATATCTAGGTCATATAATTACGGAAAACAGAATATCGCCGGATCCATCTAAACTGGAAGCTGTGAGAAATTTCCCGACGCCTAGAAAAGTAAAAGATATCCAAGCCTTTATAGGATTAGCCGGATATTATAGAAAATTTATTGAAAATTTCTCAAAGATTGCGAAACCACTAACGAAGCTAACGAAAAAGGAAAATAAATTCGAGTGGACTCAGGAACAACAACAAGCATTCGAAATGCTTAAAGAAAAATTAATGACGGCACCCTTATTAAAATATCCAGATTTTGAAAAGGAATTCATAGTAACAACCGATGCATCAGACTATGCAATCGGAGCGATATTATCGCAAGGAAAAATAGGCCAGGATCAACCAATAGCCTATGCCAGTCGAATACTAGCAAAAGCCGAACAAAACTACAATACGACCGAAAAGGAACTATTAGCAATAGTATGGGCCGTTAAACATTTTCGACCGTACTTATACGGGACAAAATTTACGATAGTCACAGACCATAAATCGCTCGTATGGTTATTTAATGTAACCGACCCTGGATCTCGATTAATTAGATGGAGGCTAAAATTAGAAGAATATGATTACGAGATCATACACAAGGCCGGGACAGCGAACAGAAACGCTGATGCACTAAGTCGACACGTGGCGGATATCAACAGCGTCGAGGAGGATGAGAGCCCCGACATGAAGATAACGCGAGAATACACGGAAGACGAGAAGCGACGCATCCTATACGAATATCACGATGCACCTGTGGGAGGGCATCAAGGAAAAGAACGCACGATTAATCGAATTCGCCTAATGCACAACTGGCGAGGATTGACAAAAGATGTCGAAGACTATATAACAAAATGCGAATTTTGTCAAAAAAACAAATTATCGCGAAAATTTAAGGCACCGCTAATAATAACGGACACTGCCGACAAACCTTTTGAAAAATGTGCTTTAGATATCGTAGGTCCACTAACGATTACTAATAATGAAAATAAATATATTTTAACGTTCCAAGATAATCTAACAAAATTTAGTAAAGCAATCCCGATACCGAACCAGGAAGCCGCGACAATCGCAAAAGAATTCGCGACAAAAATAATCTTTGAACACGGTATCCCAGAAAAAATATTAACGGATCAAGGAACAAATTTTTTAAGCGAAATATTTAAAAACACATGTAAATTGTTAAAAATCGAAAAGATTCAAACAACCGCGTATCATCCGGAAAGCAACGGAGCGCTAGAACGATCTCACCGAACGCTAGCCGAATACCTCCGACATTATATAAATGCCGATCAAACGGATTGGGACGAATGGATTCCCTACGCGATGTTTACGTATAATACAACACCGCACACGGCGACAGGGTTCACACCTTTCGAATTAATTTACGGGCACCGGGCAACATTACCGACGACATTGTCGCAACCGCCTAAGCCTACGTATACATACGATGATTACGCGCAAGAATTAAAAGAAAAATTACGCGCCACACAGCAAGTCGCAAAAGAGCATCTAAGAAATGAAAAAATAAAAACCAAAGAAAACTATGATAAAAAGACGAAAGAAATTAAACTTAAGGTAGGAGAAAAAGTCCTCTTGTACGACGAAACAGTTCGCCGAGGACGATCAAAGAAATTGGACTCCCTATGGACCGGACCCTACACAATAATCGAAAAGAATTCGGAAGTGAACTACACGATAAAAAGGGGAAGGAAAACCATACGCGTCCACATAAACCGACTGAAACCGTTCATCGAAAATTAAGGAAGATAAGATAAGAAAATAGGATAAGAAAAAGAAAAACGCATGAATAAAATAAAAATAGAGTAGATGATAAAGGAAACAAAAAAAAAAACAAAAAAAATTAAAGAAGTTCCTACCTTAATGTCCTCCACGACCACGTCCAGCACCGCGACCCAAATTCCACTCCCGCATAGCCTGAAGGAGGGCCTGACCACGACCCGCAGGACGAGACTCAGGGTTAAGGAAACGACCGCGACCCACAAATCGAGGCGCCGGATCCAGACGGAACGCGAGTCCGCGACCTCGATTGATATGGGGCGGCGGCGCGTCCACAGGCACTTCCGGCACAAACGCAACGTCACGATCGACCACCAAATCTGGAAGACCCAGCAAGTCGACCTCGCGAACAAGCGCGGGCGCCGAGAGTTGATCGCGAAAGGAGCGAGCAAAATGGTCGTGCTCCTCCGGATCCTGCCACGCGCGACGTTCGTTATCGTACACCGAATCCTGCCTCACAGCAAAACGAAGCTCACTCGAATTCGGAGCCATGAAAACATAATAAAACAGCGCGAGAGAAAATAAAACGGAAACGCTCAAGACAAGACGACGTCGAAAGACAGACTGAATAAAAGAATGAATAAATAGCATGGAGAGGGCTAGACAAAAGCAAAAGTAGCTGCATATGCATCCAGAGAAAAAAGGAAGTGTACCGCATGATTCTAAGAAATATTATAATATAATACAGAGTTTCTATTACAGGAGTCTGATTACATGGAGCACCTGCAAGGAAACCAAACCCGATACCCAAGGAGAAATAAAAGAATTTAAATATGAGCCGGGTATCTACTTCGAAAAAATGGGCAAGATAAGCCAAATCGAATCCACATGGAAAATGGTGATAAAACTAGACATCGCCGCAATGGACCATCGACATGAACAATTAAGACATGCTCCGGTCAGGGACACCACACTCCTCCCCAATCAACGACCTAATTAATTAAGAGATATAATAAGCGCGAGATGCACCTCGCGAGCGGAAGAAAAAGAGACGACTCGCGAGAGACGACTCGCAGACTACTCGCTCGCTCAATATTATCGAAGTACCGTACGTATCGCGCCCGACTATTATAATCGCGAATAAGTGAAAGTGTATTAAATCTTGCAAAATATACTAAATTATACCTAACGTCCGGGAGTGTCTTATTTCGAGCGTGGATCCTAATCCTTTGGGCGTACAAATCCCAAAAGACCTCTTCCTTAGCGGCTAGAGGCACAACAAAGGCTTTATTTTTGCCGCTGCCGTATATGCAATCTTACGGTAATTTCCTCTCCTCGAAAATCGAGCAAATGTCCTTCTTGATCAACAATGCGTATCGTTAAATCAGTAATGCTCCGTGCGACGATCGGTAGATAAATGATCTGTGCTGGCGTTTCCGATATTTTATATCCTGGCGGCACGCTCGGTGAAAATTCATGTATCGTGTGTACGCGCTTGTTATTGCTGTACGCGCCAGTGGTTACGCTGCATTCTATACGAATAATATTTACGCTAATAATATGTAACGATACCGTTACCAGCCTCGCGGGCCGACCAGCCGCCCGCAATTTTGAGGCTCGGCGCCTATGGCGCCCCTAAGCTTCCACACCCGTGTCGCGGCCCCACCGCGGGGCCGCCCCACCGCGCGCTCCCACCACGCGCCGACTCGCGTGAGTGGGAGGCCGACCGCCGGTATATAAGGCGCTCCGGCAAACGTAGCGTTACCAGTTCCCGATCCCGAGTCCTACCTTGTACAACTCCAGATCCGAAACCTATACCGCGTTACACCAGGCTACGGGCTACCCGTAGTTACGCCGGGCTACCCGGTTGCTGGGACGGCGCACCCTACTACCCCGCGTTAAACCAGGTCACGGGCTACCCGTGGTTATGCCGGGCTTCCCGGTTGCTGGGACGGCGCATCCTACCCCGCGTTAAACCAGGTCACGGGCTACCCGTGGTTATGCCGGGCTTCCCGGTTGCTGGGACGGCGCATCCTACCCCGCGTTAAACCAGGTCACGGGCTACCCGTGGTTATGCCGGGCTTCCCGGTTGCTGGGACGGCGCACCCTACTAGTCGATAAGTTCGCACCGCGTTATACCGTAAGACCGTTTGCATATATACCGTGACCCGTTTGTATCATAAGACCGCTTTGGTCTCCGCGTTCTAGTAACTTCTCGTATCGCTTTGTACATACACCGCGACCTGTTCGTATTATAAGACCACATTGTACATACCGCGACTTTTAACTAGAGAATAAGATAGACTTTAGAATTCCCGCCAGTGTCGCGCCGTTTCTATCTTCACCCCCGGCCCTCAAACTACTACGGGAGCTTCAGTCCTTTTAAGGATAGAACACCGAGAACGCCGACGCCCCGTCCTTTTAAGGATAAGGCAGTCAGGCAGTTGGAATTACACTGAGGGCCCCGCGACACCCCGTAGTGTTTAAGATCTGTACTGTACCAATAATAATAATAATAATCGTAGGTTAATTGCATGCGAACCCCGCGACCGCGGAACACGGCCGTTTGAGCCACGCTCGCTTCCCGGGCTCCACGCGCACAACTGTATACCCGCACCGTTCCCGCATGTTGCTTCGCGCTTAGCTTTAAGTAGTAAGTATCGTTTATAATAACCGCATGAATAAAAAGACTTGTTTAAACCGATCACCCGAAGGTAAAGTAAGTTGGAGTTTCCCCCTTCTCCCGAATCCTGGCACCGGCGAGCCTTGATCCGCGGCGTACGGGAAAGGTGAACCGTTACAAATATTTATTGGTACATCCGATTCATGCCATTTCCGAGGCTGTAATATACGATTCGACGAGAATCTCAACAACGATCCAACGTTGCCCGGTTTACTAAAATTTATTCTATAGACACATTTGATTTCACTTTTTAGCGTATTATGATTAGCGCGAAGCATTATTGGATATTCATCGTGTTCTTCGTCATCAACAATATCGTTGGAATCAACTACGCGTCGATGTCGTAAAATTGCATGTCGGAGATATTCGTTTATAGCGTGTAATTCGTACGTACGATCCCTCGGGAATCGTAATTTCCTTATCGTCGTTATCAAAATAAAATTTATTATTCCAAAAATTCACGTCCGATATCGTATGATACGTTTCAAAGTCCGTTAAACCAAGCTCGTAATCGCCATCGTCTAAATCTATAGCCGGAAAGTAACTTACAGCAAGCGCGCTACTCTTGCCGGTCAACGTAAGTGTAAGTGACATGCTGGAAAACTGTCAAACGAATACTGAGTCGCGATGGTGAATTGTCAGGCTTTAAATTTATATCGATCATCGACCGTTTGAAGAAATCCAAGACACAATTGTCCACAAATACTTTGATTATAATTTTGATAGGCTGTGTGATTGTATTCTATATTTGCAACATTCTGTCCAAAATATCGCACTAATTCCTTGGGCGGTCGCAGATTTCCAAAACTATCGAAATATACTACACGATCTCCCCTCTTTGCTTACGCAACCCAATGAGTACCGGAACCATCGACCTCATCCAAATTGACGATACCGCTCTCATTTCGTCGTACACCGTTTATCGGTAAATTATTGCGCATTAAAACACCTCTAAAAAATTGTATACGCATACGTCTTGCAAGCTGTTCCAATTGTACATTGGTTGTTACACCGGCAGGCATTTTTATTTTGACATTTTTTTTTTCTTGGCTGCTGTTGAGAACCCTCGTCCACGCTTGTATGGAGCGAGATAAAGTCCGTGACCTTCCATGGCGCGATTATGACGCTGCATTTCTTCGAGCTGACGTTGCGTCGCCTTGCTATCGTTCACCGCCTTCGCGATTCCCGCTACTCCGCCAGCCAACGAACCGAGAACCCCCAATAATGGTAAAATTGGTAAGATACCACCGCGCTTCGCTATAGGAAGTATTCGTTTTTTCGCAGTCTTTTTCTTCATCGATGATTTTTTTGTTTTCAGCCCCATACCGAATTTTGTCTTTGCCTTCATAGCCGCCCAAACAGCTGTAGCGGCTGCTCTTTCGCCAAGAGTCGAATCTCTCGCGGTAATACGCGTTCGCGCTTTCGTAGCGAGTATATTATCCGCAACGTGTCGTTGACCAAGATCGTTGCTTCGGGAATAAGCTATGTCGTGCTCGCGACACGCGGCATCCAATGGATTGATACCTCGATCGCCTCTAGCCAATCGTGTTTCTAAATGAGTTCCTGGTCCGCAAAACTGATAGCCTGGAATATGTAATTCGATAGGAAGTGCGTTTATCGCACGATTTAACAAACTGCTACCTCTTATAATTTTTGCTGACATTTGTCACAATTTTTTATTAACGGTGTTGGACCGTCGAAATGTGTTTGTTGCCACGACAAATTATAATGTCGCGTGCATCGACGATACTGTTGAACCTCTGAGTCAGCTTTTATATGTTCGGGAAGCTTGTCCCACAATTGTTCCACGTAGCTACCAAAGTCTCGCAGTAAAACAATCTTGGAGATAATCTGTAACTGCTCGGTGGTAAACTCGAGAATATCGCTGTCAACCGATAGAAGAAGAAACATTTTTGAGACTGAGCGGTTTCGATTCGGTGCGCCTCTATAAATAGGGCCCCGATGACTCATTTTCCAAAATCTGATTTGAGATTCGCGAGAGCAAACATGCGGTTCGCGCGACAAGCGACGATAATCAAAGTGATAAATTTTGATGATAAAACACGAGTAATGTCCGAGAAAGAAATACGCAAGCATGGAAACATGCTGCCGACTACTATACGCGGTATCATTTGCGGTCCTTCGAATTGCGGTAAGACTAACGTGTTGATAAGTTTGATAGAAAGTCCACACGGTGTACATTTCGAGAATGTGTACGTATATTCGAAATCGCTTCAACAACCGAAATATCGATACTTGGAAAATTTGAAAAACAGCTGCTCGTGGAAGAATTGCATGCTCCAGCGAGAAAAAATTTCCCACGTAGACGTGTCATAGTACGCGGATACGACGATCTGTGGCAGGCGGACGTGGTCGAGATGCGTCTATATGCACGATTCAACAAAGGCTACAACTATATACTCACAGTTATCGATGTGTTGAGCAAGTATGCGTGGGCTGTACCGCTCAAGAGTAAGAGTGGAAACGAGACGGCTGATGCTATCGCAAAGATAATTCGAGACGATGGAAGATGTCCGAAAAATTTTCAAACCGACAGAGGAAAAGAATTTTACAATGCAAATGTACAGAAACTCGTGAAGAAACACAGCATTAATCATTATTCGACGTACTCTATTATGAAAGCCTCGGTCGTGGAACGATTCAACCGAACGTTAAAGAGCAATATGTGGAAAATGTTTACGTTTAATGGAAATTACAAGTGGATCGACGCGTTGTCCCGGCTCGTTAGAGAGTACAATGCGCGAAAACATCGCACTATCGGCATGAGACCTATCGATGTTACCCCCGCGATCGCCGATAAACTTTTAAATACGGTATACAACAACGTAAAGATTGCGGCACCGGCAAGATTCAAAGTAAGCGATCCGGTACGCGTGAGTAAATTCAAGACCATTTTTGACAAAGGTTATACGCCAAATTGGTCGACCGAAGTGTTTAAGATCGTTAAAGTGCAGAAAACTAATCCCGTGACCTATGTACTCAAAGATTCGCGCGGAAATGCCGTCACCGGTGGATTTTACGAATATGAGTTACAACGCGTTGCCAATCCCGACATTCATCTCGTGGAAAAGGTAATACGCAAAAAGGGTGACGAGGTTTATGTGAAATGGCTGGGATTTGATGCAAAGCACAATTCTTGGATACATAAAAATAATATATTATAAATATGTTAACAATAATACATAATATTAAAGATATTTTACAAATATATAAACAAAATTGTACACTTTATAAAATATATACATATAATTTACAATAAATATACATATAATTTTAATTTACAATAAATATACGTAATGTTTTATTTACAATAAATATACATGATTTTTATTTACAACGGTATTTTGTAATGTCCCCACGGTAACGTGTCTGTGGTTTCGGGTACGAGATACCGCTTGTCATCGTACGGACTTAGAGCAATTTTTGTCTCGCGAATAGTGTATACTTCGTGTAATTAAGTTCTTATACAAGACTGCTGACGCGTCATTTCAATCTCTTCGTTCAAACACCGCGTGTAATCGTTGAACGTTATCGTTCTCGCGACGACGTTACTCTTGACACCTTTTACCTTTTTTTGTGTCTTTCTTACCATCTACTCGCAACGCGTACATTTTTGTCCTAAGCCCGACGAATTCGGTCATGATGGCGCCATTATTTTCATCCTTCATTAAACCCGGTATCTTTTTATTCGCGAGCGGTATACCGTACACATTGTCCACCGCATAATCGCTGGTATCGAATCTGTCGACGTTGCGCTTTATATTCTCATATACATCTTCACACTCGATGTGATATATGAGACTGTCGGTGTCGGTGTACATGACTTTACATTTCTCTCGATACATAGGTATCATATAATCGTGGTGAAACTCGTACAAACATATCTTGGATATGTCGAGTATACACATACCCACGTAGATTGGTTTATTAAATTTCACCTCGAGATTGCGCAATTCAACGGCGATCAGATTCTCCGAAAACACGCTTCTACTATGAAAATTTGGTTTTGCGATCATCGCCTCTGCGCCATATCTTCCATCCCAATGTGTCACGAGCTTAATATTAACGTGATTACGCACATTTTCCATCGTTTTGCCAAATACCGCATTATTCATTAATTTATATAAATTTTTTTCAAAATCATTTTTCGCGAGTGTTCGGAATTGTGTATTGAGTTCGATATAACTGCGAGGCCATGGAGATTGCGAAAACTGTAATATTCGATGTATTTTTGTAACGCGAAGTCCGTGTCGCGTGCATTGCTGCAGGTTGCGGTAATGTATTACGTAACGTTTCTTATCGTATAAGGTTGCGAGCAGCTTATCCTGCCGCTTACCAGGTGGTTTGTCGCGTGTCGGGCAAAACGGTAGATCAGTGTGCGCATCGTGAACACGTTGCGGATACTCGAGATCGACTTCAAGGATGTAGCCTATAGGCGAATCGAGCGCGATCGATGATGTATCAAAATCGGATACGTCGTCGACCCATCGAAAATCTGCATAGGGCAAGGGTTGGCACATTGCCCATCCGTACAAATTATTTACATCAAAGTACGTAAGATACGTTGAAGGTTTCGATGGGTCGTACGACTGTATATACTTGTTATTAGCATGTGCGTATCTGTTGGAACATTGACTCAAACCACCACGTATTCCGCGTTCGATAAATAAAACCATGTCGATATCCGTAAGCAATTCGAATGTAATATTTGTATGCTTCAACATGGCGTCCCACGTATATCCGGGAAGAGTGTAGTAATACGCGGGGTCGAGCCCATAACTTTTAATACAACTCTCGCGGAAATTTTCAAAAATGTCTGCTAATAACAAAACATCAATTTTGAGATACAAGTCGCTATATTCGCCCAGCGTTCGAATGGAGAACCGCTCCCACACGTTCTCGGCGTGCGCGTAATCGCTCTCGGATATCGTGTCACCGGTCAAGGAACTGTAAAATGATTCGCGCGGCGGTAAACACGTATCTTGCAACCTGTCGACGCAGTCAATATATTCGTACGGAAAGACGCCCTTCCGTGTTAATAAATTGAAATTGTCATTCGATAAATTTTGAAATTCAGATTTTAAAATTTTGAGTTTGTCTTTATTCAAGAATGATGCCAATTTATCGAGACTAGCTGTGAGAAATTTATACGAATCGATAAAACGCAATTTAATATGATGTTTTGATTTCTCTTCGGTAAGATTAACATTTTTCGTAAATGATATATATTTTTCCTTTGTTATTGGAAGTAACTTGATTCTCCCCTCGAACGCTGTAGCTATTTCCTTGATAATGAAGTGCGCGTCGTAACCGGATAAATTATGAAAAACTATTGGAATGCAAAAAGAATCTTTATAATTTAGATTACAATTTGAATGCGCGGGACCTCTGTATCGCCCGGTCAGATGGCAATGATCGCGTACGCGTGTATCATCTTGTACAAATGGTTTCTCGCAAATGTGGCATTGTGTCGCGCTATGAAAATTTTCCCATTCATCAGATGTTAAATTTACCATGGGGACATTAGCCGATAAAATACTTTTTACACGCAGTGCTAAATTTTTAAGTTCTTCGACGAACCATGATATGCAATCGATATCGCGACGAGAATGATACGCGGATAACGAATCATCGTACGAACAATGTACATAATATGCTAAGCTAAATACTTTGTGATGTTGGTAGTTTCTCTCTTCCTCCGTCTTCTCTAAAACGCACTCCAGATCGGCGTACACGACGAAAGGAAGCCGCTCCTTCCGATTATAGTTGTTGAACGTGAGCCACTTGTCCTTATCGCTCGGTAATCGGATAGCGCACTCGTTCATCTCGCGACAGTCCACCGTATGTGATTGTAACTTGTCGTTCGAGCCAAAGTAGTGCAAACATCTGTAAAAGAAATATTTTTTAATTTTTGTTCAAAGATTTCTGTAATATAATTTATTAAATATATACGTACCGATCGCAGATATATTTCTTGTGTTCTTTTTTGCTCAATTGCGAGCTCACGAGGCGGGATAGATTCTTGATCCACGCGAAATGTCCAACGTTGTTGTCTTCCACGTACAACAGGTTGACGTGTTTGTCTTTTTTCAGCTCACTCAGACGTATCGGGACAATGTTCTTTTCCTCGATACTATATACATTGATTGAGATATTGTTGGCATGTTCGAATTTTTTAATTTGATTCACAGTCACTGGAAACTCAATGTCCTGGAGATTCAGCACTGTCGTGTAATGTGGGTACGAAGATTCCCGATAAACATGATCTTCAGTTGGATATAGAGCGGCGACCACAGACCACGCGAAACACGCATTGTCATTAGATTGCACGTTGATTACCGCTCTCTTCATCGTTATTTCTCGCGGTAATTTTATGTGGCATCCCGCGCGCAATGGATTATATTTATTTATATTTACATTTAAATCGAGTATTCGCGATAATGCCCACCCGCTATCGCGTTCTTGAAATTCTTCGAGCGATGCTAGAGTGGGCTCGATAACGCGCCGCTCGTACCATTCGCGTAAATCGGATGTGCGAAAGAGTTTATAGTTTCTCGTATTGATACTTTTATTTGCGCGTTTATCACCCGTCACAAATTCACCATTGAACACTGTATTAATTTTCACACTAAAGTGTTTTTTCAGCATGGTTTGCACGTGTTCGAGCACAATGTCTTTAGCATCCCCGAAAAATTGACGAGGCTCGATGTGATTATGATTTATAACCGCACCAGTCAATATGCGGCTCTCGAACGCCGTATCGATCTCTCGCCAAATTAATCCGTGTTGCCGCGTGCTGCATCCTGCACCCGCGTGTACAAAACGTGTGCGTAACGAGTTCTTCAATCCCTCGAGTCGTGCAATTCGGGCAATCAGCGATTGTCGAATCCCAATCGATAATCGTGGACGTTTGATTCGACTTTGTCCTTCTAATGATTCGATATATTCGTCGCATCGTTGCTCCCACGCAACGTACTCCTCTATCGAATTCACCCTTGCAGATTGCTCGCGTAGATTTCGTTCGGCATTGTTTTCCGCCATATTTCCAAATTTATACAAAAAATTTTTTGCTAACAAGATGTGCTTATTAACAGCTCTTGTCTCGGAACTCTTGGCGAAAATACTGACAGGGTGTGCCTCTTTACCATGATTTTATATTCTATCTTGATGTTTCTTTCCATCATGTGTGTCTAAATCTTTATTTCGCGATTTGTCACATACATTTTGGCTAATGTCGATTATTGCATTTTGTCGTCTAGAGCTGATGTCAAATCCCAGATGTATCGCAAGTTTCAAATTACATGCAGCTGTCCAATGTTAGTGCAATTTAATCATGAGGATTATCCTTATATATTATAGGATTTTGTCATGTTTTGACACGCGCGTTTGAAATCTGATATCTATAGGCGATGTCATCGCGAAGCAGCCGCACATCGGCGCTTGCAAATTTTATATTACGTTGCATTTTTGTGCATTCGGCTAAATCTCACACCTGGTGATGATGTCATCGCGAAGCAGCCGTATATCGGCGCTTGAATGGAAAAATTGAAAAAAATATCGCGTCATCAATAATCCCCCACCACATTGCAATTTTGAAACGCTAGTACATATTTTAAATATGTTCAATACGTTCAGTATTGCATCAACCACTTGTGTGAAAGGTTCATATAAAAATGTATCCCACTGAAGGAAGCCGCATGAATTATTACGTTCCGATTCAAGATGCTGATGAAACTTCACCGTATAAGAAGAAATGTAACAAGTAAGTTTTAATTAACTTGAATATTTTTTATACTTTTTAAATATTTTTTATACTTTTTAAATATTTATATAAATAATATTGTTTTTACTCCCTAGCATTTCATCCGAGTCTCGTCGCGCGGTTCGTATACTCGGAAGACGATACGCCTTAACTCCGACGTCGTACAAATATTTGGACATTGGAATAAACGTTGGAGCTGTATCTTGCGTGGAATTGGTTCTCGGCGATAATCGGGGCAATCAAATAATATTGCCTTTTGAAACGTGGAAATCGCTAATGCAGAAACGTGCGGACATTGAACGACTTCTACAATCGGCTGAAATCCCATTGCGGATTCGAGATTTGACATTCGAAGTGGTTAAAATATCTGATTCGAATATTATAAAAATTGGATTATCAAATAATTCTTTATATATGAAGCCGCCAACTCTATTCTATTTATTCGATTTTGAAAAATGTATAGATCATATGTATTACTGGTTATGCGAAAATACGCATATTGTAAATGAAAAATTCAAACAATTTGTAACTGTTTTACAACAGAATAATTTCACTAATGTATGCGACGCTACAAAAACTATACATGAAAGTGATATGTTTAACAGCGAATCGCTCATAGATTGCGAGTTATTGACATGTGCTGTAAATGATATTCTTCACGAGGCTTGTAATAAATAAGTTATTTTACTAATTATCTGTGAATTTAATTATTTATCCCATTCTTTATGCATGAATAAAAACGGTGTAATAGATATGCACAGTTTGCAAAATTTAACTTGCGGATGCGGACGCCTCGCGCTATCTCTGTCACACCTACTCGCGGCATCGTACCTTCGCGTTCCCTCTTCCCCGCGGCCCCGCACCTACCGTTCCGCAGCGTTCCCCCTCCCCTCACCGCGGACCCCGCGCCGACCGTTCCGTCGCGGTCCCCTCCCCCTCATCGCGGACCCCGCGCCTACCGTTCCGCCGCGGTCCCCTCCCCCTCTCCGCGGACCCCGCGCCTACCGTTCCGCCGCGGTCACCCTTCCCCTCTCCGCGGACCCCGCGCCTACCGTTCCGCCGCGGTCCCCCTTCCCCTCTCCGCAGACCCCGCGCCTACCGTTCCGCCGCGGTCCCCCTTCCCCTCTCCGCAGACCCCGCGCCTACCGTTCCGCCGCGGTCCCCTCCCCCTCATCGCGGACCCCGCGCCTACCGTTCCGCCGCGGTCCCCCTTCCCCTCTCCGCAGACCCCGCGCTTACCGTTCCGCCGCGGTCACCCCCGCGTGACGTCATTCCCACCCCCATGACGTCATTCCGACCCCCGCGATGTCATACCCCCGTGACGTCATACTCATCCCCCTGACGTCATACCCCCGTGACGTCATACCCCCCCTGACGTCATTCTCACCCCCGTGGCGTCATACCCCCCGTGACGTCACCCCCCTCCACCCTCCCGTGACGTCATACCCTCCGCCGGTTTCCCCTCGCCCCTCACCCCCCTCAGAGGACCTGTCTTAGAACCGGCCCACTATCACTACTTCAAGCGTATCTGAAAGGGGCGCAATCGGCCTAGAATTTAGACACGCTTCGATTCTGCATAGTAAAGTCGAGAATTCCTCGAATGTGAGCATGTGATTCCCCAAAACGCGACGCAAATGAGTTTTGACGCTCCGTACGCCCGCCTCCCACAATCCGCCGAAGTGTGGGGCGGAGGGAGGAATGAAATTCCACGATATTTTATCGGAGGCCGTTAAGTTCAAGAAATTCGGATTTCGTACTGCTGACCGGTACGCGACGGTCATTTCTCGGTCCGCTCCGACGAACGTGGTCCCGTTGTCCGAATACATTGATTGTGGTAAACCGCTGCGAGCGCAAAATCGAGAGTAAGCATTTAAAATGCTTGAGTGGAATAGTCGTTTACTAACTCCAAATGTATTGCTTTTGTCGCAAGGCAGATAAATAGTGCGATATATGCTTTACGCGACGTACCTCGTCCAGCGGAAGCGCGAACTTGCACGGGTCCTGCGTAATCCAGGCCGCAATGCAAAAAACAGCGGACTGTCGCTGTCACGCGAGTTTCGGGAAGATCTCCCATGATTTGTGTGGGAGTCGCGGCTCGTTCGCGAGTACATACAACACATTTGTGGATGACAGACTTTACCATGTCACGAGCGCGAAGTATCCAGAAATCGCGACGCAGAATATTTAGCGTGAGTTGCGGTCCGGCATGTAACGCTCGTAAATGAGTTTGATTCACAATCAATGTAACGAGAGGATGAGATGAGAGAAGCGTCGGATGTCGAACTGACGTTGGCAACGGGGTTTTGTTAAGTCGTCCACCCACGCGTAGAATCCCGTCCCGATCGAGGAACGGTCGAAGTGAGAGAAGTGAACTTCTCGACGAGAGGCTCTTATTTTTTGAAAGCGCGTTTATTTCCGTCGGAAATAATTCAGCTTGAATTTTCTTAATCCAGAAAAGTCTGGCCGTGTTACAATCGGATGCAGAAAGGAGTGGTCTTCACTTGGACACAGTACAATTGGACACGGTGCAAATGGACACGTTACAAATGGACACGAGATTGTGCACACGGTTCAATTGGACACAGTGCATTTGGACACAGTAATTTTGGATACAGTAGCTTTTGGACACATAAGAAAATACGCATCGTTTACTTGGACACCGCTCAATTGGACATTGTTCATTTGGACACCGTTCGTTTGGACACAGAAAGATGCGCACCGTTCATTTGGACACCGTTCGTTTGGACACCGTTATTTGCCCACCGTTCGTTTGGACACCGTTCATTTGCCCACCGTTCGTTTGGCACCGTTCATTTGCCCACTGTTCGTTTGGACACCGTTCATTTGCCCACCGTTCGTTTGGACACCGTTCATTTGCCCACCGTTCGTTTGGACACCGTTCATTTGTACACAGAAACATGCGCACTGTTTGTTTGAATATGTAACAGATGGAGAGAAATAAAAATCATTTTGGGAAAATATAATCAGTATTCTTATAACACTTTATACTGGTAAATCTATGTAAAATATGAAATCGTGAAAAGGAGATACATTTGAAGGTTATAATATCTGTCAAAATAAAATATATTCATACTTATATATCTCTGATACTGATGTCATTAATTTTACATTGCTTTTAGCACTTTGTTTAGCCTTTCGCATATTTGGATGTCATGCATGGATACAGTGGGTTCCGCCCCCCCCTGCGGGGGGGCTCCACTTCCGGAAGATATAACCTAACCCAAACCTATTTCTTATTTAAAACAAAAATTTGGTGTGGATTACGTCGTATAATTTAAATCAAATTTTGGTGTCCAAACGAACGGTGGGCAAATGAACGGTGTCCAAACGAACGGTGGACAAATGAACGGTGTCCAAACGAACAGTGGGCAAATGAACGGTGTCCAAACGAACGGTGGGCAAATGAACGGTGTCCAAACGAACGGTGGGCAAATAACGGTGTCCAAACGAACGGTGTCCAAATGAACGGTGCGCATCTTTCTGTGTCCAAACGAACGGTGTCCAAATGAACAGTGTCCAATTGAGCGGTGTCCAAGTAAACGATGCGTATTTTCTTATGTGTCCAAAAGCTACTGTATCCAAAATTACTATGTCCAATTGAACCGTGTGCAAAATCTCGTGTCCATTTGTAACGTGTCCATTTGCACCGTGTCCAATTATACTGTGTCCAAGTGCACCACTCCCGCAGAAAAAGCGATGCTTCTCGATGCTGGATATTGAGACGATAGTAGCGAGAACGTCGACGAGCGGTTACGCTTACACAAGCTGATGAATTTAAATATATACGCGGTGACGCGAATAAGTTTGGGCCAAGATGAATATCTTGAGGTGAGGTCCCACGTAACGTGAGGTTGTGAGCATTGAAGAGAATTAATTTTTTCTTCAAGAGGGGCTTCCGGTGAAACATACGATTCGTTGCGCGGCAATTGATCGGAAGTGGATTGTAGCCATGGAGGGCCTTGCCACCATAGCTCCCGATGAATAATTTCATCGCCGTATATTCCGCGCGAAGCGCAATCCGCGGGGTTTTCCTCCGTTGGTACGTGTCGCCATTCGACGTCTGGAAGACGAGTTTGAATGTCATTTACGCGATTTGCGACAAAAGTCTTCCATCGGGATGGAGGTTGACTTACCCACGCGAGCACGATCGTAGAATCTGTCCAGCAATAACACGGAAGATTTTTGTAACCGTTCGATTCGCGAACAAACTCGACAAGTCGCGAGAGTAACACGGCTGCGGATAATTCCAAACGTGGTATACTGAGAGGTTTTAACGGCGCGACCTTTGATTTTCCGACGAGCAGCGTTGTCGTGATGTTGCCTGCTGACGAAATGGTTTTAAGATAGACGCATGCGGCATAGGCATATGTAGATGCATCAGCGAATCCGTGTATTTCGGCGTGATTTGTGTCCGATCCGAGACCGACCTAGCGCGTTATTCGCGAATTACTGAGATGCGAGAGCCGAGAGTAAATTTCTATCCATTTAGTTATGTGTGGCTCGGAAATAACATCATCCCAATCGATTTTTAGTCGCCAGAGTTGCTGCATGAAGATTTTCGCGGTAATCGTAACCGGAGTGACCCAGCCGAGTGGATCGTAGAATTTGGCTATCGCGGACAAGATCTTACGCTTGGTCTCTGGGACATTATCCGTCAATGATACGCGAAATTCAAAAGTGTCGTTTGTAGGATTCCATCCGATTCCGAGTATTTTAATTTGTTCGTCTTCAGCCAGAGGTTTTTTCGTTGCTAAACCGTGATCCGCTCTGTCGATATCCTCAAGAAGAGAGGGTGAATTGCTAGCCCATTTCCGTAATACGAATCCGCCGCGTTTTAACATTGAGTTTAATTGATCGCGCGCTTGCCGAATTCGAGTCGTATCATCAGCTCCGAATAGCAAGTCGTCGACATAAATGTTATCGCGTAGGATAGAAACCGCGAGCGGAAATTGCTGACCTTCATCTCGGACTAATTGTTTTAATACCCGAAGGGCAAGAAAGGGCGCACAGGCCATTCCATACGTCACCGTGAGAAGTTGATAATCGATAAGCGGTTCCGATTGCGATCGTTTCCACAGAATAAGCTGATAATTAGTATCGCGAGGATCGACCAGAATTTGGCGATACATTTTCGCGATGTCGCATAAATACGGGAGTGGTGCACTTGGACACGTGTATAATTGGACACGGTGCAAATGGACACGTTACAAATGGACACGAGATTTTGCACACGGTTCAATTGGACACAGTGCATTTGGACACAGTAATTTTTGATACAGTAGCTTTTGGACACATAAGAAAATACGCATCGTTTACTTGGACACCGCTCAATTGGACACTGTTAATTTGGACACCGTTCGTTTGGACACAGAAAGATGCGCACCGTTCATTTGGACACCGTTATTTGCCCACCGTTCGTTTGGACACCGTTCGTTTGGACACCAAAATTTGATTTAAATTATACGACGTAATCCACACCAAATTTTTGTTTTAAATAAGAAATAGGTTTGGGTTAGGTTATATCTTCCGGAAGTGGAGCCCCCCCGCAGGGGGGGGGCGGAACTCACTGTATCCATGCATGACATCCAAATATGCGAAAGGCTAAACAAAGTGCTAAAGCAATGTAAAATTAATGACATCAGTATCAGAGATATATAAGTATGAATATATTTTATTTTGACAGATATTATAACCTTCAAATGTATCTCCTTTTCACGATTTTATATTTTACATAGATTTACCAGTATAAAGTGTTATAAGAATACTGATTATATTTTCTCAAAATGATTTTTATTTCTCTCCATCTGTTACATATTCAAACAAACAGTGCGCATGTTTCTGTGTACAAATGAACGGTGTCCAAACGAACGGTGGGCAAATAACGGTGTCCAAACGAACGGTGTCCAAATGAACGGTGCGCATCTTTCTGTGTCCAAACGAACGGTGTCCAAATGAACAGTGTCCAATTGAGCGGTGTCCAAGTAAACGATGCGTATTTTCTTATGTGTCCAAAAGCTACTGTATCAAAAATTACTGTGTCCAAATGCATTGTGTCCAATTGAACCGTGTGCACAATCTCGTGTCCATTTGTAACGTGTCCATTTGCACCGTGTCCAATTGTACTGTGTCCAAGTGAAGGCCACTCCATGAATACACGTACTTATAGCGTCGCCATTGTAATATTACCGATATGAGATCGGTTTGCAATTTAGGACCAGCGTGTAAGTGGTCGTTTAGAGATGTGCCGTTTGACGTAACGCTTGAAGCGTTGAAAACTACGCGAAGACGCGTGGTTGAGCTGCTTTCCCGGATCACCCCGTGATGCGGGAGGTAGACAGCTGGTTCTATGTCACCTTGCGGCATCGGCACTGGCCGCATGTGCCCAAGACGTTCATATTCGGAAATAAAGTCGAAATATTCTTTCGCGACCTCGGGTTTCTCGTGGAGTCTCCGGACTAGCGAATTTAACATTTTTTCGGCGCGAAATCTTGATTTACCAATATCGATCGGAGGGCTCGTTTTGAACGGCAGGCGCACAATGTACCGGCCGTCGGAGTCGCGATAATGCGTCGAGCTGAAATGTTCTTCACACTGTTTTTCTTGCGGCGTAAGAATTGATTGTCGTGGGAGTTCTTCAATCTCCCAAAAGCGACGAAGTTCCTCTTCGAGAGAGGGAGAGCTTATAGTATGATGAGCGGAAATGCTACCGCGATCGCAATGACTGAAAGTCATTGTCGATTGAGAGGGATCGTTCCTCTCGAGCGACGTGAGAGGTCCCGAGATTATCCATCCGAAAATGGAATTCTGAGCGAATGGTTGCCCGACGCTTCCTCTGTGAATACCGTCGCGAATGATATCGCTATAGAGATCGGCTCCGATTATGATATTTATAGGATCGGAACTTGTCGGATCCGAATCTGCTCGCGGTAAGTCGGAGAGATACGACAGTGACGAGAGATCCACGTGTCTTCTCGGGGTGTAAGAGGTTAGCGACTTTAGAATGAGCGCGGTTGTGGACAGCGACGGAACGAGAGATTTCCGATGAGAAATAAAGATGTGTGTCGCATGTTGAAAAGTCCCCGCGTTTATCCCGCCGACGGCGGAAACGGAGATCGGCATGCGAATTCGTTTTAAGCGCAAGATTTGCGCTAAACTTTCCGAAATGAATGTCATTTCAGAGCCCTGATCGAGGAGAGCTCGAACGACAGCGGTGCGGCCCGACGGACTGCGAATTGTTACCCAGGCCGTCGCCAAGAGCACGGGTTTCCGTCGTCGCATTACAGTTGAGGCGCTTAACGAATTTACCTCCGGCGCCGCATCCGACGCTTGAGGCGACGAGCAATTAGAAGGTGCTTTTTTCAAAGCACTTGAGCTAGAGTCCGAGTCAACGTGTAGCATCGAATGATGCTTTTTGTGACAAACCCGACAAGAATATTTACTTCTGCATTCATGTGTGGAATGCCTTGCGCTCAAACAATTGAAACAACGTTTTTGTTGCTTGACGATATCGCGACGTTGACTCGCATTTTTGCTCACGAACGTAGGACATGCATGAATAAAATGTCGAGCTGGACACAGCGAGCACTGCGATTGTGCATTAGTGGATGCGGTTGCGGCATGAACTCGCGAGGCTGCGATTGGTTTTACACCGGGTTTAACGGCTGACACTGGAGCGGATGCCATTAAAGCGCGAGTGCGAGACTTAATAAAGTTGCTTAAAGTCTCGTACGACGGCGGGACATCTGTATTGCTTATGCTTATTTCCCACGCTTTTCGCGTTAACGGATCTAATTTTTGTACAAGGATATGAACGACAAGATCTTCCCAGAATTCCTCCGGTTTTCTATCGAGGGCTTTTAATGATGCCATTGCGATACTAGCTTTGTCGTATAAAGTCTGCATTTCGGTGGCAGATTCGCGCGAGATGGATGATAAGCCGAGCAATTACGAAAGATGTTTATTTATCGACCGCTTTTTGTCATCGTACCGTGAGGTCAACGCTTTTCACGCTATCTCAAAATTCGCGGCCGTTATAGAAATATTCGCGATACAGTCCAGCGCGCTACCCTTAAGGCACGATGATAAAAAGTGCATGCGAGCGAAATTATTTAGATCCGAATTTTCACGAATTAGTGTTGTAAATCGATCGCGAAATTGTTCCCATTCGTCGTAATTGCCGTCGAACGGAGGCAATTTAATGGGCGGAAGATGCGATAACGAAAACGCGGATGCGTCCGCGTGCAGCCTCGTCGAGGAAAGAGATGGGTTTGGACTCACGACCGGTTCCATTTCCTCCAGGATCTCCGCCATGTGGTCCATTGCGGTTTGATAAACTGCGGACGTCGAGTCGAACTGCTTGTCCTTGAAGTATGCAAAGGACGACCGGGTCGCTTCCGGGATCCTCTGCATTACGTCGGCATGTCCGTTAGAGAATTGAAGCCAGACTTCCTTTAGCGATGAAATCCTCAAGCGCACCTTAGCTGGAGTTAGATTGCTTCTCCCGATTTTTTTGAAGTTCTCGAGGTAGCGTTCTATGGAACGCTGATACTGCTGCTGAAGTATGAAGTGCTCTGCCATCGTGGATGTGTCAGAATATCACTCACTCGCGAACGTATCCTCCACACACGCTTCTATCCGGCTCGAAGGACCAACATGTTCGGGAGTCGACCTCGACGAAGTCGCCCGAATCTTTAGAGACGCTCAGAAATGAGCGAGAAGCAGTGTGTTACGCGAATCCGTAGATCCGCTGGAGGATAAGGAGAATGAGAAACGATTTGAATGCGGCTTGTTTTGATTATTCTTTTATTTTGAATAATAGGAGCGAGCGACGGCACGTATTCCGCAAATCCGACGGATATCTTCAAAATGTCCTGTTCATAACTGCCTTCAACGCGTATCGGAAATCTTGTAGAGCTTCTTGCTAGAAGCTCTCGCGAGAACGGATATCTTGCACGCGGCCGCCGGATGTTGCTTGGCGCGAGGTAGAGGACATTCGCGGAACGGTGAACGCGCGTCGACTCTCGGACTCCACACGCTTAACACTCACAAGCTCGATAAGTACATAACAGGTAGGAAGACAGACACTGAGGCGTCTTTCGCACTGAGTTCGATTCTCGATAGTCTGCTAGAATGTCGGTTGAGAATTTCCAGCGAGAATGACTAAATCGCATATGACACGAGCGAGAATAAACAAAACAGCGCGAAGTTCACAATAAGTAGCGCGAAACGAAACGAGCGAGAATATGACACGAGAGAATATCATACGAGAGAGTATGAAACGAGAAATTATGATCGATTGCTATCGACCAGCTCGAATCGTCGTAAGCGGCAAACTCTTCGGACCGATTTTGAGACGAGTACTCCCACTGAGTAAGCGACACGAGCTCGAATATGCGAAAGAATATCATACGAGAAATGATGATATTCGAAACTATGATCGATTGCTATCGACCAGCTCGTATCGGTGTCAGCGTAAGACTAAATCGACCGACCGCTGAAACTCGCGCTCTGCCGATGTGAATAACAAGTTTTTCCGATTTCGAACCTTCGAGAACTAGCTGTTTGTCACAGTTTTTCATTCTAAAAGGAATGCGATCACGCATCTTTTTCTTTGTTATGATCAAGCGATCACGTGCCGATCGGCTGATAGCGACGATGCTTACTCTCGCTCGTGTTTTTATTTCTCGAGGCAATCGTGTTAATTTAACGGCGACGTTCGCCGATTGAAACTTAGGCATTGAATGTTTCAATTTTGAACACAGTCAATAATGAAGCGCTTAACGGATGAACGGTCTTTATATACTCGCGTAGAGATCGCTTCTTCCCCTTTCGCGCGTTTTCTCTTATATATTCTATTTTTTAAAAATAACGGTAGGGTCGCTCTAGTCGTTCTCATCGTCGATCCTCTCTCTCTCGGTCGCGTCGCAGAGACGATAGACGCGACTAAGGAGATCGCGTAATTGCCTTAGCAGTCCATCCGTAGGACACTCGATGCCGAGCGCGCGTAGATCGAAAGGACCCGCCGAGGTTACGATATTCGTGAATTCGTTGAAGGCGTAGAACTGACGTTTGGCGAAGAAATATAGATTACCATCGATGTATCGGAAGGCCGACGTTATCGCGGACGGAATTCCGGGAAATATATCTTTTAATGGAGCGTGTCTAACGACTATCATGTGACACTCGTCGATTTCCGCGACTTTATCATCGTCATATATAGCGTAGGTTCGTCCCGTGTGCGTATTTATCGCTGCATTGATTTTAACGTTTCGGGGAAGTCCGATATCGTGGAGATATCTCGGCCAACCCGATTTTAGTTTAAGACTGGGATATTCGGCGAGGTAGATCGAATCGTTCGCGAATAGCGCGAGATCGCCCGAGGGTCTTCGATACGCGGCGGATAGACGCGTGAAATTCGCCGGTAGAAACGTCGCGTAATCCGTGAGCGTCATAGGTCTACCGTAGCATTTCTCGGTCATGTCGACCGACCATACGTTGCGGCGATTAGCTATATATAATCGATGATTCATTATTAGCGCGGCGTCCACGCGTCGCAATGCGCAGAGATCCGCGCGCGCTGGGTCGGTCGGCGCGACGCTCGTCGTCGCGGGCGCTGTGGTGGTCGCGGGAGTCGCCGTCAGATAGTTTCCGTCGTCATGAGATCCGTACAGATTCTGTATAGCGAGAATGTCTTCTATGCTCAGCTTAACTGGAAATTGATTCTCGATGTCGGGTATATACGGGAACATTATAGAGTCATTGCGCATGCTATGCTGTAGACCCAATGCGTGGCCGATCTCGTGCGTTAGCGTTTGTAGCAGGTGATGCGTGTCGAGAGGATTTTTGTTTAGATACACGTGTTACGGTTCGGAATCGTCGACGTGTATCTCCGATGTGAAGTCGGTCGTTCCAGAAGGAAAGAACGCGTGAGCTAGGGCTCCTCCCGGACCGTCGAAGGCCGCCGGGCAAATACCGACGTTTCGACGATTCGCGTAAGTATGCGCGCCCGTTCGATACTATATCAATATATCGGGGTGTAACGGGTCGCGCGCGAAAGTTAGCGACGAGTTCGCCGCCCATAACGCGAACGCTGTTTCGGCCGTTCGCGAGATTTCCTCGCTAGCCATCTGAAAATTCCACGCGAGACGCGTCTTCGGCCATTTTCGCGCGATCGGGCTATACGCGCGATCGGGAATATCCGCGAGACCGCATTGCGGTTTACGCATAAGATGAAGCGTAACGGCGTTTAACGCGCCGTTTCCCGATAATTGATAATATTCTTGAAACAGCGATAGCGCGCGACGCAGAGATGTCGCGTTATCGGACGACAGCGATCCTCCATCGTCCATTAGAAAACCGTACACGCGCAGAAAACGTAGCGCCTCGATTCTTTCCGAGTCGAAAGGCGCGGTGACTGTCGCGGCGACGAGCATCGTCGCTAGAGCGAGAAGAGCCGTCCTCGTGTTAGTCATTGCGCGAAGCGGGGAAGACGCGGTAAACTATCGAGAGACGCCGGGCGCGATTGATTCGCGCGTTCCGCGAGACGCCTATTTTTATCGTCGACGAATAATGTAGGTGAGTGGGGGGAGGGAGAGAGAAACGCGTCTTTTTCGACGTCGAGCGTTCGGAATGCGCGTTATCTAGCGGACGCGCTCGAGTTCCTCTTTTGTTTTTTCTATTTTATTATTCGTTTGTCCTCTAAGAAGGACATTCGATGAGCGATTAAAGATATCCCTTCCAACGATGCGCGTTATCTAACGGATGTTTTCTGTTATTTCTATTTTATTATTCGTTTGTCCTCTAAGGAGGACATTCGTTGAGCGATTAAAAATATTCCTTCCAACGATGCGCGTTATTTAACGGATGTTTTCTGTTATTTCTATTTTATTATTCGTTTGTCCCCTAAGAAGGACATTCGATGAGCGATTAGAGATATCTCCTTCCGGTAACGATAAATTAGAGATACCCCTTAAATGCCCCCTTAGATGCCCCCTAGATACTTCTTTCCGGCGATGATGATCCCATTGTTCGCCGAGTATTCGGAATGCGCGTTATCTAACGGATGTTTTTTGTTATTTCTATTTTTATTATTCATTTGTCCTCTAATAAAGACACTGGATGAGCGAGTAGAGATACCCCCCTTCCGGCGACGGAGCGGTCGCGGAAGAAAGATGCGGCGTGATCGATAAATCGTACCGCGACATCCGCGCGTCGATTCTTATAAAACGCGAGATCGTTTCGAGAAGCGTCAAAGTATTCTCGCTCGCGAGATAACGAAGCGCGAAACGGTGGAACGCGAAGTGGCGAAAGTTAAAATCGGTCGCGAACTGTTCGATATGGAACGAATCGAACAGATAATTAACGCGGCCGATTATATTAATGTAAACGGAGATTTAATCGCGATAAAGTCCTACGTTCTGGGAGACCTCGCCACGGATTTGCGTGCGGAGGCGCAAGGTGTTATTGAAAATAGTCCGGATTTGTTTAGACTCGCCTTTCAGTTGAACGAAGACGTAGATATCGCGTGTTTAATGTAAGTATTCAATCGAAATTATAATAAATTATAATAAATTATAATGTTTTAATAACGTTTTACTTTTACTAATTTTTACTTTTACTAATTTTTACTAATTTTTATTTTTATTAATTTTTATTTTTATTAATTTTTATTAATTTTTACTAATTTTTACTTTTGTATTTTAGACAAGAAATAGAAAGCTGTATAAAAACGGCGCGAGAATTGCTCTACAATTTAATAACTAGAACGAGGACTATGCTCGCACAAGCGCAAAGTGTTCATAGCGCGTTGCGCGACGCTCGTCGACGCGACGTTGCGCGACGCTCGTCGACGCGACGTTGCGCGAGCCCCCGAACGGTAATTGGTCCGCTTCGTGAGAGCAAGCGCGACTTCGCCGTTTCCGAGGTTAGGCGAGTCGTCGCATCGCCGATTGACGAGGAGCCCGAATCGCGACCGATCGGCGAGGAGCTCGAATTGCGATCGATGGAGAACGAGGCCGAACCGGCGACGGTCGACGAGGGTGAATCGCGGGCGGATGTACGATTGGCGAACTACGAGCCCGAATCGCAACCGTTCAACACGGAGTAATTTTACGCGTTAATGAAGCGCATTTGTAAGATATGATTTTTATGAATAAACGCTATACATTAAGCGAAACGTCGATTTTTCACGCTTCTCTTTCCTTCTTCCGCATCCTCTCGTTCTCGCGCTTCTCGTAATAACTATCTGTATCCGCATTAAGTTTGTATTTTGATGACAAAAAACTAGAATGCGACCGCGAAAGGAAAAACGCGGTTCGTTCGTATAACGTGTATTTTGCAACAGTATAAGTATAACTAATATATTTATGATAAAACTTATAGATTATATAATTGACTCAATACATTATAATTATATATAAAGTTTAAAATATATAATTAATTTGATACATTATATATAACTTAAATTTATAGATTATATACAATAATATACAATAATATACAATATACAATAATGTAATATAATTTATAATATAATTTATAATATAATTTATAATATAAAATCAATCGCGCATATCGCGCAAACGATTGCGTCGCTCGAACCACCAATCGTGCAGTTTGCATGCGTTTTCTAACGCGCAATTTTTCGCGTGATATCCGCAGCGAAAGGCCCGCGAAGCGTTCAGAGTCTCCAGACGTTCGATGTCTTCGTAATCGGCGTCGATAGTTTCGACGGAGACGGCTATGTCGCGATCGTCGGCGACGTTTCCTAAGATCTCGATCAGCCACTTTTTCTTTTCGTGACCTTTAACATAGATCTGCACCGTCGAATCGGGGCTAAATTCTCGACATATGGCATCTCGAACGAGTTTTTTCATCGACCCGTAATTCGTGTGTCTATCGTTCCACTTTAGCTGGTGATGATTCGATATCAGCCAACACGCTTGCGATTTTTCCGCTCTCGTGAGCAGATCCCACGACATCGGCGGGCGAAAGATGTGATGCGTTAATTCCACACCATTTCTTAACACGGCTACTTCTTTCGTGACGAATTTTTCGTTAACTACGAAACCTTGAAGATCGACAAAGATCGGCGCGTCCATCGTCGTTGTTAGCGATACTCGAAGTGTTTCTTTCTAGATTTTTTCTAAGTGTTTTATTCTTTCTCCATATTTTTTCGAGTATCGTCGCGCTTACACGATTCTGCGCACGACGTTAGTGAGCGGATTGTACTCTACTACTCGATCGTGAATAATAAGACAGTAAGCTGTGGTGTTAGAGGGGATATTTTCCTTGCAATCGAACTCTATGCGAACGTCCACGGTGGCGCTCTTGATCGACTCGTTCTGTCGAGAACAGTCGATGACTACGAGTGGGCCGTGAGTTAAAAATTTATTTAGATTTAAGAGCGCTTCGTCGTTTTCGCATCCGTAGTACGTTTTTCGAAATTTCGAATACATATCGTATAACACGGCGACTTTATGTTTATCGAAATCTAGATTCATGTCATCGTAAGGATAAAAATCGGAATTAAGATACAGTTTGACATTAGTTAGTTTGCAATCGTCAAATAAAGAAGGCTCCTCGGACAGAACGTTCTTCTTTGCAGATTGTAGCGCGAAGATAACGTATCGCGGTTTCTCGAGTTGTGTCGCCGCTTTGACGGCCCACGAGTGTTTGGTCGTGCTCTGTAAAAGCGAAAACTCGTAGAGATCCCACGAGCGAAAAGCGACGCTCAGGTATCGTCCGCTATCTAACGTGCGCAATAATCTTAATTTATTAACATCATTCAATACTATATGAGGCATTCGCCATTGTATCTTTAACAAAACGATTTTAGGTTCTTGCGTTTCGCGCGATATAACGCAATTGTTATCGTTGCGCGCTCGTATTAGAATAAATTCGTGTCGCGCGTTGATCACAACGCGCTTATAATCTTCGCAAAAACCTAATAGCACGTTAAGAGGTACGCAAAAATTAAAATCACCGATCGACGAATGAGTTGTCGCTAATAAATCCCATCCAGCGTTTTTTAATATTTTGCTTTTCTCGACCGTCAGCGACGCGTAATTCTTAATCGTGCTCGTTATTCCAACGTTTCTGTTTTGATCAATCTCCACACCATCGAGCTCGTAGCGAATTTCTTCGAACATAAACGCCGCGCAATTGTTTACTAATCTTGTTACCGATGTGATTTCCCCTTGCGCGCTCGATGCTTCCTTCGACTCGAGTCTGCCCTCAACGTAGAGAAAACTGTCGCAAGGTAACGTATACAAATCTTGCTGTTGTATAGGAATTCGTATCTCATCGCTATTTCCGAACGTAGTATTGGCGTAAGGATTGTACGTGTGAGTTTCAATCTTGACGATACGATCGTCGAAGATCGGCTCCCCACTGATACTTTGAATGTCGCACATTCCGCTTTTTACGAAGAAGCGGTCCTCGGCACGACGAAACCCAAAGAGCGCAGAAAAGTCTCGTTGGCAACGGTTAGTCTTCCTCCCTTCTTCCTTGTTTTTTCCACGTTTAGAGGCGACGCGACAGCGATAATGGGCGCGTTTCTCGCGTTCGATCCGTTCACTACGAGCATCGCGCGCTTCTCTACCGTTTTCGTCGCACGTGTAGACGAATCGTGATTTCCTCGCCGCGAAAATCGATCAATTTTCCGTTTTGGTCCACAACACGCACGTTTATATCGGTAATGGTCCGTGCGATGATCGGAAGGTAAATGATCTGCGTTGGAATCTCCGACACTTTATATCCGGGTGGAACGTTAGGCGCGAATTCGTGTATAGTATGCGCGGATTTGTCGTTGTGATACGCCCCTGTTGTGACGTTGCACTCTACTCGAATGAGGTTAATGGCCATAATATTTATTGGTTTATCGGATGCGTACCATTTATTCGGTTGTAATACGCGAGACGAGAAACCCAGGAGCGAACCGATATTATCGGGTTTTGTGAAATTTACTCGATACGCGCACTTAATTTCGCTTCTCATAGTGTTATCGTTACCGCGAAGCATTATAGAATTTTCACTTTTATCGCCATTCTCATTGTCTTCGAAATAATCGTCATCAACATCGTATATGTAATCGTCATCGTTCGTTTTCGGTTCTTCGTTTTCGCGTTCTCGTTCCTCCTCTCTCGCTCGTCGTTTGTGCCGCTCTTAAATACGCATTTATACCGCTTAATTCGTAAGATCCTACTGGAATCGCGATAATCTCGTCATTATCGTCGAAGTAAAATTTATTATTCGTGGAATTTATATTCGGTATCGTATTATAAGTTTCGAAATTGGTTAAACCTAATTCGTAATCGTCGTCGTTTAAATCGAGAGGCGGAAAATAACTCGCCGCGAGAATACTGCTTCGTCCGGAAAGAGTGAGAGTCAGCGACATGATCGGCGAAAGCGATCGAACTGCGCTCGATCGACGAATAACGGTTGATATTATAGTCGACGATTCCTCCAATCGACTTCTCGGAGAAATCAATTGTCCGCAAATATTCTGATCGCGCGTCTGCTCGGAGCGACGATTGTATCGAATGTTCGCGTCGCGCCCGAGATAACGCGCGAGTTCGCGCGGAGGACGAAGATCGCCGAAACCGTCGTAGTAAATCGCGTCGTCTCCTTTTTTCGCGTACGCCACCCAATGAGTACCCGGTCCGGATGCGTCGTCTAAATTCACAATGCCGCTCTCATCGCGGCGCGCTCGCGACGGAAGCGCGTCGCGCATAAACACACCTCTAAAGTGAGGTACGCGCGAGAGTATCGCCGCGCGATTTAATTGTTCGTTCGTCGTTGCTCCGACAGATGGGAGGATCTCTAGCGTCTGTTTACGCGAAGTTTTTTTTTAGCTCTTCTTCTCGTCGAGGACGCGCCGCTCCCGCGCTTGTACGGCGCGAGATATAAACCGCGACCCTCCATCGCGCGATCATGGCGCTGCAACTTCTCCAGCTGTCGTCGCGGTGCTTTGCGATCGTTCACCGCTTTCGCGATTCCCGCTGCCCCCCGGCCAAAGAACCGAGAGCTCCCAATAACGGTAGCAGGGGTAAAAAGCCGCCGCGTTTCGCTATCGGAAGCGTTCTTTTCCTCGCAGCGATTGTTCTCCTTTTGTTCTTCTTTCTCTTGATTCTCGTTGTACCCATTCCAAGTTTTGTCTTCGATTTCATAGCCATCCATACAGCCGCCGCGGCGGCTCTCTCGCCGAGAGTCGAGTCTTTAGCCGCAACGCGCTCGCGCGCTCTCTCGCCGAGCGCGTGGTCGGCGATGTGTCAATCGGCGAGCTCGCCGCTCCGCGAGTACGCGATATCGTGCTCGCGGCAGGCCGCGTCCAGAGGATTGACGCCTCGATCGCCTCGCGCGAGTCGTTTCGCGAGACGAGTACCCGGTCCGCAAAATTGATATCCAGGTATATGTAGTTCGAAAGGGAGCGCGTTTATCGCTCTATTCAACAAGCCAGCGCCATGGCTCACACCGTATCGCGAATTGCATTCGCCGCAATCTTTAACGAACGGCGCCGGACCGTCGATGTGCGTTCGTTGCCAGGGGCGATTATAATGCTCTAGACATCGACGGTAGCGCCGCACCTCCGGATCTACTCTTATATATTCGGGCAGTTTCTCCCATAATCGTTAGTAATATACAAAAGGGTATGTTCTGGACCGGATTTTTTTCCACCACCAAAATCAACTAAAAACATCAAAATCATCCATAAAAGCACTTAAATTAAAAAAAAAGACAAAAAAAAACAACGTAGGACGCTAAGCCCAAGGGACGCTAAGTCCGAAGGATGCTTACGAAGTGATTAGATCCTTCTTATTTATCCATTGGTTATGTGTATTATCAAAGCCTAACCATTTAACATAAACTTTATTTCCTTTTCTTTTTAATATTTTTTCAACTAAATAGATGTTAGTTGGAATTTTAGTTTTTTGTAGTTCTTGTTCATAAAAAGTTCCTTTAATCTCTTCACCTTTCATATCTTTAATATGATAATATGGAGGTATGTTTTTAAAAACTTTATCTATTACAAATATTTCAGTTGACCAATTAGGTGTATATCCTTTTTCAAACATATGTTTTAATTTATTAATCCTTACATAATCACCAACTTTGAATCGCGTCCCTTGAACTAAGCGCCCTTCAGACTTAGTGTCCCTTGGACTTAGTCTTCCAGGTGCCTTTTGGGCGCATTTTGGGCACATCTTCAGGTGTCTTTCGGACACATCCTTCGGACTTAGTCTTTGAGACGCTTCACATGGTGTCATTCCTATAGTTCTATGCTTTCTATTGTTATAAATATTAAGCAAATTTGGTAATATATCAACCCACTTGTAATTACCCTGTATACTGAATTGTTTCCACATTAATTCTTTGAGTGATCTATTAAATCTTTCAACAATTGCAGCTTTTTTATCACTATATGTCGAATAATGATTAATTTTATTTTGTTCCATGAGTTTTTTAAAATCTTTATTATAAAATTTTTTCCCATTATCAGTTTGTAGATTTTTGGGTGGTTTATGCTGTGAGTTCAGGTCAACCCCTTGAGACAAACCTTCGGTTCTTGAATGTGAAGCGTCTGAAAGACTAAGTCCGAAGGACACATTCGATAGGTTTTTAAAACAAATACTCATTGCCTTTGATACGCTTTCTCCAGTTTTATTTTTAACAGGAATTGCCCAAGCAAATTTGGAAAAAGTATCAATAATTGTTAATAAATATTTATATCCCTTATTAATTTTGGATATTCCCTTTAAGTTACCCGAATCCATTTCAACAAGATCAGCCTGCCAAAGATCATCAATTCCTAATGTAATAGTAGATCTTCTTGGATAATTTCTCCTTGCTGGTTTGTGTAATTCATCAATAATATCGTTTTTACTAACGGTCATTTATTTCATTGAAGAATAACCATTTATCTTCATTTGTTTTAAGTACTTTTCACGTGGAAAGTATTTCAAATTTTTAATAAAATCTTTTTCACGTAAATGAATTTCTTCTTCAGATATTTGTTGAGCCTCAAATAAATGTAATAACTCACAATAAAAATTAAATGATAATTTATATTCATCAAGCCTATCCATTAATTTTAATGATGTTTTGAATTCATTATCTAATATTTCAATTATAACAGATATGGCACTTATTGCAAATAATGGTGTAACAGCAATACCTGATAAACTTGATGCCGCAAATATTGCTTTACTAAGTGATATAGCGATTTTACATTTAAAAAAATACTTATAACTTTTTCGATAAACATACATTCGTTTTTTAAAATACTCTTCCATTTATTATTATTAATAAATGTCTAAACATCACCTAAAAATGAAACATTTTAATTTTATAGATAAATATAAAAGAGGTGGTGGATTCTTTCCAGATGTAGTACGCGGTATAATTCTAGGTGAATCGGGTAGTGGAAAAACATTTTTATCTACTAACTTTGTCGCAAACAAATGGCTACCATATAGACAATTATATGTTTATAGTCCATCTATAGACCAACCTACTTATGTAGGATTAGAGAAAGAGTTGGAAAAAGATAAATATGATATTGATTATTTATTTGAGGGTAATTGGGAAAAAATTTTACCAGTAGAAGAATGTGCATCAAATAGTTTAGTAATTTTTGATGATGGAATGTTAAAAGATCAAAGTAAAATAATAAGATATTATTGTGAAGGAAGGCATAAAAATATTAGTATTCTCGGATTATATCATAAATACACTAAAATAAACCCTATAATTAGAAAAAATTCAAATCTGTGGTTTATTTTTAATGAGTTTGGAGATAATCTCAAAAAAATACATGAAGAATTGGCTTCTGAATTAACATATGAAGAGTTTTGTAAGTTCTGTAAAAAAGCTTGGTCAGAACCACATGGATTTTTGGGAATTGATAAAACAAAAAATGATAAATATTTCTTTCAATAAAATAATGAATTAATATTATTATTATAAATGGGAAGAAATTTACGTAATGTGTCAGACAAAAGACAACTGTTAAATACTGATTCAGAATTGTCAAATGCGTCCTTCGGACTAAGTCTTTCAGGTGCTTCACCATCGTCGTCAAATACAAAACCGTTAAATACAAAACCGTTAAATACAGAATGTACACATAAGATGTTAAATACAGACTGTACTCATAAGATGTTAAAGCCACTTAACAAACCTCCCGTTCTTGAATGCAAATCTCCAGTTTTTAACATGAAAACGGGGTTTAATTTTGGAAATAAATCATTTAAAAGTACATATGAAATGATGGGTACAACTCCACAAGAACTGGCTGAAATAGAAAAGAAGCAAAATGAATTAAGAAAAACATTTCAAAATGCAAGAAATTTAAATACTAAAAAAAGTATAGATTTAGAGGAAAAAAATTAACCAATAACTTCTAGACTGGATGAAACGAATAAAGAAATTAACATATTGATTGATAAACTGGACTCAAGTTTAAAATCTGCACCTGAAAGGCACCTGAAAGGTGTCCAAGAGACGCTAAGTCCGAAGGACGCCACAGATGTACAACCTTATCAAGATACTAAACTTGAAGAAATAATAAAACTCCTTAAAGGTTATACAGAGACTGACGATAGTGATGAAGTATTTGAAGAGACCTTCGAGCGTCCTTCGGACTTAGTCTTTCAGACGCACCCTTTGGACGAGGTACAATCTTTTAGCTCGAGCCATTCACATAAAAAATCAGCTTTTCCAATGTCACCAAGAATTAAAGAAGAAAGGGGCCCCTTATGGAATAAATATAAAAACCATCTTTATGATGAAACGTTTGGATTCTGGCGTGACAGAGACAATGATGATAGGTTAATGATAGGGAATAAAACTGTAAGAGTAACACAAAATGATAATCTTGTTTTTTATGATGATAATAATATAAAAATAGTAACTCAACTTACTAATCCTTTAATAAAATTATTAACAGAAAAAAAGTACCATATAATTTTAAAGATATTTATGGTGAAGATGCTATAAAAAAATATAAGAATATAGTTTATAAAACTAATGCAATTTATAAAGATAATGATCCTAGTAAAGGACCAGCTTCAAATAAATATACAAAATGGGAATATATTTTGAGATATTTATGGGAAGAAATGAGTGAGTTAAAAATTAGCAAAGGAAGTAAAAAAGGAGGTTTTATTAATAAACTTTCAAATAAACTAACCGGAAAGGTTCCAGAAATGCATTTACTGGGATATAATGCTTGTGGGCCTTTTACGAATGTTGAGGAGAGATTAAAAAAGGAGTGGAAAGGAATAAATCCTTTAGATGAACATTGCAAACAACATGATCTTTTTTATTATACAAACCCAAATGTAGATTATAGTGAAATAAAGAAAGCAGATAAAACTTTACAAGAAGCAGCGTGGATGAGAGTATTGTCACCAGATGCTAGTAAGTCGGAAAGATTTTGGGCGTGGGTTGTTACAAATGCCATGAAATTAAAAACAAAATTAGGAATGGGATACATGAGCGAAAAAGATTTGTTATCATTATTAAAGAGGGCATTGGAAATATATAAAAAGAATCCACAATTAGCTAAGAACATTTTAAAATATTATGAAGATCAAAATCATCCATATAAAACAACTGGATTGATGTCAAGCAAACCTTCGGTTCTTGAATGTGAAAAGGACGCATTTGGCAAAACTATTAAGAACTTAGGGGGTTTTCCTTGGTTAGCAGCTCTCCCAATGATTTTCGCTGGTTTATATTATCTTATGAGTTCGGGTATGGATATATATAGAACAGTTAAAGAGAACAAATTTCTGGATGAAACATTAAAAAAACAGATTAGAAATAATAAGGCATCCGAAGGACGCGAAGAAGGATTAACCCATGTAGATAAAACTCAGGCAGATAAAATGATGCCATTAATTCAGGTCAAGCCCTTTGTACATTATAATTTCGATATCCCACGTGAAGAAACTTTCAACACACCAAAATATCAACCATCACTCTTTAAATATCGTTATTTAATGGAATTAAACCTATCATCTTATCAAAAACAAAAATTGAAGAAAGCTTGGTTTTATGATACAGGTGAAAAAATTAAATTGAATTCAAAACATGTTAAAAAAACAAATACTGATTATTATGGACTATTTCCATCATTATCTATTAGAAATGCAAATAAAGTATTTAGACAAATGGAAAATAATAAAGGTGCAGAACTCAACCTATCTAAAAAAGAAGTTGAAAATTTAATATTAAAAGCTTTATCAGATGATGATATAAAACAATATGTAAAAAAACTTAAAATACCTAATTTTAGAAACGTCTATTTAAATTTAAATGAATTACCTAAGAAAATTAGAAAAAATGAGTGTGGTATTGTTAATCTTTTTTCTCATTGGGTTTGCTATTTCAAAAATAAAAATCATATATATTATTTTGATTCTGTAGGGGGAGATGCGCCTGTAGAATTGAAAAATTATTTCAGAGGAAATAGACTCATTATAAATACAAAGAAAGTACAAAAGAAAAGTGATCCAGCTATTTGTGATTACTTATGTATAATAGTTCTTTATTTGTTGGGAGTTAAAAAAATAAAATGGAAAGATATAATAAAAACAATTGGAATAGGTGATATTAAGGATGTTTTATACTATAAGCGTCCCTTGGACTAAGCACCCCTTGGACTAAGCATCCGTTGGACTAAGCCTTTTTAAAAGTAAATGACATTGATATATTACCTAAAGTGTAAGACAGAAACAAAATCAATGCGTGAGCATAAAGAAAATAAAAATGTAAATGAAGATTACATACATAAAATATAACATATATTTTAATAGCAAATTGAAAGCTCTCAAAAAATAAATCTTATAAATGGCATTAAAACATAGTTCACATCAAGACCTTTTGTTTGAAAAATATCAAGATAAAATTGTGAAATTACAATACAAGTATATTTATCCTGAAATTAAAAGGCATGGCAAGGAATATGATTTTCATATAAAATTTAATGATAAACATGGTTTTATGCCAAACAAAACAAGAAATTTACCAAAAATACGAGTTACAAAGGAAGATGGAAGTGCTTATCCTGAAGATACAACTAGTTTTTTAGTTAACAATTATTTTGCGTACATGTGGAGTTTGATTAAAGTTTCAATGTTCAATACTGAGTTGGATAATAATTATAACGTTGGTCATGTTAGTACATTGAAAAAGCGCGCTAATATTTCAAACGAAGGTGAAGGAAGTGGTCAAGCAAGTGGTTTTATCGCTGAGAAAAAATATGGTTTGATTAAGGGTGATGGTTTGTTTTATCCTACAATTGATATGGGAGATTTAATTCCTGGTTTCTTTGATGATATAAGTGGGCCTATATTTGGTGTAGACATACACATTGTAATGACTTTAAAAGATGATTTGAGTGACTCATTGTTTACATTTAGTGACGCCGAAATAGCCCCACCTCGCGGAAAAATTAATTTAGAAAGTTATCGTTTAAAAGTTTGGTATATTGAATATGATGAAATTACAACGACAAACTTGATAGACGAATTGAAACATTTTAGTTTAGCTGGTAAATATGGGTTTACATATAAATGGTTTCATTGTGTAGAATATCGAGGATTACCAGATTTAAATAGTTTACGTATGCCCTTAAATGATTTTGTTTTTACTCAGGAACCAAACTGGGCATTTGTTTTCTTTATAAAAGATAAATTTCTGTACGACCAAAATGAAAACCCAACAAATTGGGACCATGCTAATATTAAAAATATTCAAATATTGTATGGAGAAGAAAGACATCCTTCCGAACCTCAAAATTATGAAATTGAAAAAGGAGATTATTATGAGTTGTATCGTTCAAGTTCAGAATACGATGAAGCATTATATGGTCCTGATAGAATGATTTCTCAGTTTCACACGGTTGACAATTTTATAAAATATAATTGCTTTTTTAATATTGATTTGAGGAATAAACCAAAGAGTATTTTCACTGTGGAGAAATTACCAAAAATTTTAATTGCTGATTCTTCCAAATCTTTCAAGGGATTAAATTGTTATGTAGTATTTGTAAACCAAAAGACTATAGCTTATGATATGGTTATGAGTAGAATGATAGTTCAATATTTTTAATTAATTAAATTAAAATCTTTAGATATACATAAATTTATAATTTATAATTGCTAATAAATGCTGTACAAACTGAAAGGAAATTTAAAAGATGGTGTATCTTTTAGTTTTGATAAACTTAAACACATAAAGTTTGGTGAAATAGGGTTGGTAGATATATATATTCCTGGATATGATAACACGTCAGAAAGTCTAAGCGTTAAAGGGGTGTCTGAAGGGCACCTTAAAGGCGCCGAAAAGGTATTTGAAAGACTAAGTCCGATTATTGAGTCGGGTATAGAAACTGTATTCAAAGGTGAAAACCAGAAGGGAGTCACTCTTAGTTCAGGTCAAGCATCTGAAAAACACCTGAAAGGCGCCGAAAAGGCGTCTGAAAGACTAAATCTAAAGGATGCGTCTGAAAGACTAAGTCCGAAGGACGCTAAGTCCGAAGGACGTTTAGTCCAAGGGACGCTAAGTCCAAAGGACACCATTGATATGTGTGTATATTCAAATTTGGAAGGACCAATATTTAGATTTGTTGTAAATAAATTACCTGCTTATATTAAACCTGTGAATGTAATGTATTTTCGTTTTGAAGATAACATAGGTCTATTTGATAAATTAAAACTTACTTTCGAAGGAGAAGGTCTGAACTTAACTCAGGTCAAGTCCTTAAAAAATGTGAGCGTAATGATTGACTTACATGAAGTGCACCCTATGGCCTAAACGTCCTTCGGACTTAGCGTCCTTCGGACTTAGTCTGTCAGACGTTCTTTCAGAAGTTCTTTCAGGTTTTACCTGGTATTCTCATAACCAAAAGGAGACGTTTCTATATTATTATTTAAATATACTTTATCGTCGTATGCTGATAATGCTATTTTATTTGTTTTAACAGTATAAAGTTTCAACTCTTTTGATGTAATATTGTATACAGTTTCAGTTGTGCTTTTACCTTCAAACAAACAGTTTTTATACATATCAAATTTCATTTTTTTTATATTTGATCTTTTTATTCCTTTACATACTTTTTTCTCTTTTATTTTTGTTATAAACTTTTTAGTATTTTTGCAAAACTTTGTTTCAGTTTCGTCATATCTAAAAGCATACATTTTTGATCTTAATCCAACCCATTTTCTTAATGTTATCCCAAGATATTCATCTTTGAATAAACCAATTACTTTTTTATTTACTTGTGGCATCCAATCAATTTTATAATCACTCGTATCGAAATAATGTATGTTGTTTTTTATATCCAAGTAAAGATCATCTGTTTCCACATAAATAATAAATGAATCAGTATCAGTTCCTAACAATTTAGCTTTATCATTATACTTTTTCTTCAAAAAATTATAATAAAACTTATACATTAATAACTTTGATAACTCTAAAACAACAAACCCACCATATATAGGTTTATTTAATGTTATTTCTTTCTTTTTTCTATATACAAGCACTTTATCATCATCTATTATTTGTCTATCTTCATAATTTTTACATCTTGCAAA
This sequence comes from Polyergus mexicanus, assembly GCF_030449975.1. Classification (NCBI taxonomy): domain Eukaryota; kingdom Metazoa; phylum Arthropoda; class Insecta; order Hymenoptera; family Formicidae; genus Polyergus; species Polyergus mexicanus. The sequence continues at coordinate 2,081,726 of NW_027223343.1, forward strand.
ATTTTTATATGAATAAAACAGGTCCACCTGACATCTGTTTCTTACCTGTTCCATTTGTTTTCCATATACTGAATTATTCATGAGTTTAAAAAAGTCCTTTTCAAATCCATTTTTAGCTTCTTGTCTAAGTTTTGTGTTTAAGTCAATGTAAGGTTTCAACCAAGCTTTTTGCCTAAATGATATTACTTTTTTTATGTCTTTTAAGATTATTCCTTGATTAAGGCATTCTTGTAACATTCTATAATCAATTAAATAATTATTCTTTGATTTTAACGTGCACATAAGTTTAGTGCCAGTTGGTATTTTACCAATTCCCTTAGATATCATTTCTTTTTGATATTCGGATAATTCATCATAACTAGGTACATAATGTTCGGGTAACATTGGATAATTTTTAAATTTATCATGTAATTCCAATGGGATATCCAAATCAACGAGAAACGTATAACCATATTCTCCATCATAGGGTAAGCTCTTAATTGTTTCAATAGTGAAATCATTTACATCTTCATATTTAAATTCTCCTATAGGAAGGGGTTGACTAAGCGCATATCCATATAGATTATTAGCATCCAAGTATAAAATATAGCTAACATGCTTTTTACTGTTATATATACCTTTTTCTATCGCTTTTTCTTTGGATAGTTTAACAGTCTTTCCAATTTTATTATCATAAAAGTAACAATTATTAGCTAGTGCATATCTATGTGGAATCATAGATATTCCACCCCTTATTCCAGTTTCATATGTTTCATACATTTCTCTATCTGATAATAATTCTAATGTTTGTTCAGTGTATTTTAATGAAGCATCATTAGCAAAATGTGGAGCAGATATATAATATACAGGGTCAAGACCATATTCTTTATAGCATTTTTCTCTGAAATTGTCAAAAACGTCATGTAATAAAACAGTATCTAATTTCAAGTATAAATTATGATATTCTTTTACAGTTTTACATTTAAAATGTCTGTATACTTTATGTGCAAATTTAAGTTTAGAAGGACTCACATTTTCATCATTTAAAGTTGAATACCATTCTTTACTTTTGCTAGGTAAATATAACTCATACATTTTAGCATAAGAGTCCATCCATTCATACATATAAATTCCCTTTTGTAAAACTAAATGTAAGTCTTCTTTTTTAAATCTCTTTAACATAGTTTTAAATTTGGAACAATCAACTGGCTTAAATACATTTCCATTACACTTTTTGCATCTTCCAATCATTTTAAGTACATCATGTTCGTTTATAGGAAATAACTTCATATTTGTTATTTCTTGGACAGATTTGCAATGTGAACAAAAACAGTCGTTTACATCGAGTAAGTTTTTAATTAATGAATCTAAACTTTTGTCCATAAATCTAAATGTATCAATGAATCTCACCTCCATATGTATATTATTAATATCTCCTTTCTTTTTAATGATGGTTTTCGAATTGCATTCTTTACAGGTTTCAATAATTTCATTCTTATATTTTTGATTGCATTCTTTACATTTTGATACGTCATACTGTTGTTCATATTGATCAACAACTACATTATTTATGGAAATTGTAACATAATTTTCTTTTGTGTTTGGCATTATATTTAGGGCTTTTTTATTTTTCCGTGTGTATTTAGCTCCTAGTTTCAGAATCCATCTTAGAAATAATTTAGAATCGTATTTCAAATTATGAAATAATATTGGTACAAAATTTGGTAATTTTAGTTTTAAATTGCAGTTGGTATGGGCTGCCCCGCGATAACGTCCTGTATAGTGATCGTGATCTCTTACTTTGCTTAGCGTCCTTTGGACTAAGCCCTTCGGGTGCCTTTCCTCGTCAGAAAATTCACCATTACAAATATGACATTTTTTAGCTTTTCTGAAATTGTCAATATCTTCTTTTGTCATTGCTATTGGTTTATTTACTTTTCTAAGTTCATAATATCTTTTTGCATATTTAACAATAAGGTTGTTAAATTCATTCATTAACTGTTCAACACTTCCATTATTTATTAATTGTGTTTCGTCTATTGTATCAAAGCAGAAACTATTCGGCTTATGCTCGTGAATGACATTTTTCATAATTGATTTTTGTAATGTTGCTTCGAAATCTGAACTAACTGTATGGATGATATTGCTCTGCACCTATGGAAAAATATTGTCTATTTAATTTAGTGGGCATTTTTATCTTTTGTTTTTCATATATACACAGAGCAACATGATCATTATACTTTTCTTCTTTCTCAAACGAATCGTTGCATTTTTCACACAAGTATCGTTTTCTACATTTTTTTATTATTTGTCCTTTTAATAAAGCACTCATATTTTTAATTCCAACTACATGTTCTCTTTGTATATTAAAAGATGTATACATTTTCTATCTTTATAATTATCACTTACAATAGCTTGACCAATAGTAAACGACGAATCATTATTCTCATCTACTCTAAAAACATTTATAGCTATATTTAAAAAATCTTCGTATTTTTTTATATTTTCTTTTATAATTTGTACAGGATAATTCATATTTAACACTTCATACCTCGATATATCATATTTGTAAGGTCTGTCTACATGATCATCAGTAGGATTAAGTATACTCTCTAATGCATACTCAAAACATCTAAGATTTTCTTGCTTCTCGCATTTAAATTTATTAGTTTTAGTATTGTTAACATTAATGCAGCATTTTTTTGCTATAGTATAATTGGGTAATTTAACATAAGTTCCACCTCGAAGAGGGGTGTATTTATCGGATTGTAAATCAAGTTGAATAACTCTATCGAATGTAAACTTGGTGTTTTTTGCATTAAAGCTAGCAAATTTATTTAAAATGATATTATGCATAAAATTGATTATATCTGATATATATATATATATATGATATCCTCAGATAAAATATGCTCAACATTACTATGAAAATAATGTGTGTGTAAGTCAATTACATTACCACATAAATCCAATACATGATATTGCACCTTTGCAACTAATTTTACTGTTACAGCTGTATGTTTTCTATAAATCCAATTCGTATTTTATCTTCTACGTATGGTTTGGTTCTTCTAAGAAATATACTTAAATCACAACTATTTATATCCGAGTAGAATGAATAATCAACAAGCATGTTATTCCACACGCCTTTAGATCTAACAATTTTTACTTCTTCTTCTTCATTGCAATAATTATTTGGTAATTCTTTAAAGTCTTTTGACTTATTTATAATCCCATCTTTCCTTTTTCTTGGTTGAGAAAAAATATTTTCATGAAAAGGAAATTCGTTACTAATTGATGGCTCCATTTATTAACGAAAATTTTTATCAACATAATTTTTAGAGTTAACATTCTTAACATTCTTAAATATGTGAAAGTTCTGAACATAATTCATCATTTTATTAATTCAGCTCAAGCATTTGAAAAGCATCAAAAGGCGCCCGAAAGGTGTCTAAAAGACTAGCGTCTGAAAGACTAGCACCTGAAAGGTTTAGTCCGTAGGATGTTTAGTACGTAGGATGTTTAGTCCGAAGGATGCTTACGAAGTGATTAGATCCTTCTTATTTATCCATTGGTTATGTGTATTATCAAAGCCTAACCATTTAACATAAACTTTATTTCCTTTTCTTTTTAATATTTTTTCAACTAAATAGAGTGATGAATTAATAAAAAATTTTATATAATAAATGGAGAGGAAATGTTCCACATGTCAAATCATTAAACCACATTGTAATTTTGTTAAAGCAAATAATTTAAAATATGGAATCAGTTACACCTGTTACGAATGTAAAAAACTTCAAAATGAAAAAATTACTTGTGGTGTATGCTTTAAAGAAGTTCCAAAACGATATATGACTAGACATTTTAAACTAGAATGGCGTATCAAATTAGACAAATTTATTAATGAACTATTACAAGGCGTCCTACAGACTAAACGTCCTACAGACTAAACCTTTCAGCTGCCTTTCAGGTACCTTTCAAACGCTTGACCTGAATTAAAAAGAATGTTTCCAGTATGGAAAAAAATATTAATTGAAAAAACAATATATCTTAAGTAGGTTTACAAGTGAATTAACACTGTGCCAGTGACCTACTAAGACATTGTTGAAAGATGCAAAAACCTCTGTGAGGAAAATCACCTGACGGTATGTGCTCGCCAGCGCTGGTTTTTTTTTTTTTTTTATTTTGAGTACATACCGTCAGGTGATTTTTTTCTTTTTAGTTCCATTTAACTTTAATTTATTTCTTGATTCAAAGTTTAATACTCTTATAGGGGCCCCGAGGTATACATTCTTTTCTAATTCATATCTAGTTTTCTAGATGTGACAGAGAGAATTGTATAGCTCTTGTCGAATGTTTCACATTCAAGAACTGAAGATTTGCCTATTCCTATTCCTGGCGCCAGGACACACACATACAACGCCACTCAGTTATTTTTTACATGCCATATTATTTACCAAGCCGGCCGCACTTGGCAAATAAAATCTTGAATTGTTGGGATTCAAACCGGCAATCTCAAGATTACTAGGCATGTGTTATCTCCCTGAGCCATACGAAGATAACAGTTAAACATGACTAATTTCACTCTTATATACGAAACGAATGGCTCATGAGCACTCTCGAGAAAGTTGTTTTTTTGTGAATATTTTCCAAACTAATAATTTTATTGTAAAATTATAAGGAATCCTAGATTTCTGTCAATATTTGGTAGGTTTTTCCAATATTTTGTTAGTTTCTTTCAATATTTTGAAAATTCTTTTTTTTTTTGTCTTTTTTTTTTAATTTAGGTGCTTTTATGAATGATTTTATATATGATTTTGATGTTTTTAGTTGATTTTGGTGGTGGAAAAAAATCCGGTCCAGAACATACCCTTTTGTATACTACTATCGTTCCACGTAGCGACCGAAATGCTTTAATAAAATTATTTTCGGAATATACCGCAATTGATCGGTGGTGAAATCGAGAATATCGTCGCCATCTATTAGTAAGATAAACATCACGATTCACTGCGCGCGATTCGCTACTGCGCGATTGATGGCGATCTATTCGTATAAAAATAAAAAGGTCTCGCCCTGCCTCGCGCGAGTGTACCGCGCACGCGCGCGGCAAGAGGAATGCGCTTCGTGCGGCAACCGATCGCGATAAAGGTGACGAACCTCGACAATAAGACGCGACCGTCGAAAAAAACGCGCAGACACGGTCGTTTATTACCGAGCGCTATTCGCTGCGTCATTTGCGGGCCTTCTAGTTGCGGCAAAACAAACGCGTTAATAAGTTTGTTGGAGAGTCCGCATGGCGTACGTTTCGAGAACGTTTACGTTTACTCGAAGTCGTTGCAGCAGCCTAAATATCAATATTTAGAAAATTTATTAACACCGATGGAAGATATAGGTTATTTCACATTTTCTAATAACTTTGACGTTATTTCACCCAGCGAAGCTCTCCCGAATTCGATATTCGTGTTCGACGATGTAGCGTGCGACAAACAAGATACTATCAGGGAGTATTTTGCTATGGGTCGACACTCGAACGTCGATTGCTTCTATCTGTGCCAAACGTATGCTAAAATACCGAAGCATTTGATTCGAGATAACGCGAATCTGTTAATTCTCTTTAAACAGGATGGCACTAATTTACGTCACGCATACAACGATCACGTGAACACGGATATGTCGTACGAGAATTTTCACGCGCTATGTCGTGCGTGTTGGCGGTATAAATATGGTTTCTTAGTGATCGACAAAGATAGCGCGCTTCGCGCCGGTAGATACAGAGGATTTAACGACTTCATTGTACCGTAGAGCGATCAGTTGTCGCGAATACGTCGAACGCGCCGATCGCTCTCTTCCGCGAGTTAGAAGAAGTTGCAATGGCCTCGACGGATATCGGTGAACGCGAAAAGACAGCGAAAGAGATAGCTAAGACGCGCGCGTCGATTCGTAAAAAACACAGAGCATTGAAGACCGGCAAAATGGAAAGCGAGATCGCGATAGAGAGTCGTTTCAAACCGATCGTCGAACCGCTGCGGCGCATCGCTGATCGCGCCGAGCGAGACGAGATAGAGCGAGACGAAATTAAGCGCGAGACGCGATCGACGCTTCACCCTCGACGACGAGTATTGAGGAAAAATGGAAGGACGAAGCGCTAATTCCCGTTTAGAAAAAACCTAAAGCGAAACGAATACGCGCGCGACGACGATTAAACGCCGTTTCTACTCCATTAAACGAGTCTTCCGTCGAAAGAGATCCATTCGCGCGAAACGAAACCGAAGAGTACGAAACGTTCGAATCCGAGAGTCTCGAATTGCCCTCGACGCTCGAAATACCCGTTAGACAAATTTCGCGAATTTCTCAAGATCGCGAGATATCGTACGATCGACTAGGACCGTTAGGGCGAAAATATATGGGGACTCTTCTCGGCGAAGAAGCGCCGAACGAGATCGATCACGTTTACGGAGTTTACATCGGCGAGAAAGGTGCGATGCTCGGCGATAAGCGATTCGACGTAGACGCGAATGATTCCATATTCATAGATGAGATTAAATATATCGGTACTCCCGGTTTGTACGAATTAATTTTTATGAAAATTCTTAATAGTCTCATATATACAGAAAAGGATAAATTAACATACAGAAGTATATTGTTAACAACGAACGCTCATAGACGCGATCATGACGCTAAAAAGTCTGTCTTAGGAAATAAAGGATACAAATATAAATTCATTATCGCTCCGCTTATTCACGGCAGCGGCGCGAAAAAAACAGGCGCGGGTCGCGTACCGTCGACTATGCGTGTGGCGAACAATAAAATCGATTACGTCCATTGGGATGATCCGAACGAATTAGTGGATCGTCTGGGATTGTTAGACGCTTCGCGTCGAGCCGGCAACAACGCTCACGAAAACGAGATTCTATCGATAATCGAGGAGCTTCGCGAGACAGGAGCGATCGTATAAATTGAACCGTTGCGTGGATGTCCGTCGCAGTCGTACGCGGAATTCGCGATGTCCGTAAGCAAATTCGGCTCACCCCTAAGAAACCGAGGCTACGACGCGAAAACCGGAAGACTACGTCCGGCTATCGAGTCTCTGCGAAATTACGTGCGCGATAACGCGCTGTGTTTAAGCTTTTCCATCGAGTACGACGCGAGAGAGCGCAAGATAAAACGCTTAGCTCAACCTGAGGAGGACACCGATGCGACAAGTAAAAGCTACGTCGAGGGAATCACATCGCAATTGAGAAAAGACGCGGACGAGGCGGGGCAGGGCGTCATTCTACTGTTTACGAGACTCGCTCAACTCGATAGCGCTTTTGGGTAAACGAATAGACGTCGCGGAAAGTTTCGTTTCCGAGATAAAAGCGCGCGACGACGCTTTGAGTAAACGAATAGACGTCGCGGAGAGTTTCGTTGCCGAGATAAAAACGCGCAATGACGCTCTGAGTAAACAAATAGATGTTGCGGAAAATTCCATTTCGAGAATAGAAACGAGCGCTAACGCTCTAGGTAAACGGATCGATGTTTTGGATAAACGAATCAAAGATTTAAGCGATCGAATCGAGGTCGCGAAAAATACTATATCGCTCAACGCGACGGAGTCCTCGACGAGAAACGCGAGCGATCGTAAAATAATCAAGGTAAAGTAATACAAGAACTAACTCAAAAATCGCGCATCGCGGCGAATTCCGCGGTGAAATCCGAGGCGAAGATACGAGAATTGGAAAATTCAACGTCGCGATTGAAGAGAGACGCGGACGAGCTATCGAGAAGAGTGGGGGAACTGGCAAAAATTAGCGGGAGCGGCGAGCCGCTCGAAAGAGAGATTAGCGGGAGCGGCGATTCGTTCAAAAGAGAGATTAGCGGAAGCGGCGATCCGCTCGAAAGAGAGATTAGCGGGAGCGGCGAGTCGCTCGAAAGAGAGATTCAATCCAACGTTATTTTCGAGAGAAAAAGAAGAGAATTATGAGCGTCGAAAAACGAAGATTAGTCGAGGAATTGCACGCGCCCGGGAGAAGGAACTTCCCGCGTCGTCGCGTTGCGGTGCACGGGTACGACGACGTATGGCAAGCGGATGTGGTCGAGATGCGTCCTTACGCGAGACTCAACAAAGGCCACAACTACATACTCACCGTTATCGACGCATTAAGCAAATACGCGTGGGCTGTACCGCTTAAGAGCAAAAGCGCAAACGAGGTTACTCGAGCGTTATCTAAAATAATGCGAGACTCTAAGCGGTGTCCGAAAAATCTGCAGACCGATAAAGGAAAAGAATTTTACAACGCCGATATGCGAAATTTCACGATGAAGCGCGGAGTGAATTATTATTCGACATATTCGGTGATGAAAGCGTCGATAGTCGAACGATTCAATCGTACGCTCAAAAACTCTATGTGGAAGTACTTCACGCTAAACGGAACGTACAAGTGGATCGACGAGTTACCACGATTCGTCGAAGAATACAACGCGCGAAAACATCGCACTATAAGTATGAGACCTGTCGACGTGATTCCAGCGATCGCCGATAAACTTTTAAATACTGTATGCAGCAATATAAAGATCGCGGCTCCGGCGAAATTCAAAGTAGCCGATCCGGTACGCGTCAGTAAATTTAAGACGATCTTCGAGAAAGGCTTTACACCCAACTGGACTACAGAGATTTTTCGAATAACTAAGATACAACGGACTAATCCCGTATCTATTAAAGGATTCGCGCGGCGAGCCGATCGCCGGAGGATTCTACGAGCATGAGTTGCTGCGCGTCGGCGATCCCGACGTGTATCTCGTAGAAAAGGTGCTGCGTCGAAAGGGCGACGAGGTTTACGTAAAATGGTTAGGAATGGACGAATCGCACAATTCTTGGATAAATAAAACAGCTGTAAATTGATAAAAATGTATTTTTATTAAATAAAACTACATATATTAAATATTATAACTATACATATATTAAATATTATAACTATACATATATTAAATATAACTATATATATTAAATATAACTATATATATTAAATATAACTATATATATTAAATATAACTATATATATTAAATATAACTATATATATTAAATATAACTATATATTAAATATAACTATATATTAAATATAACACTTTTTATAAATAGTTTGTAATTTTGTACGAGTTCTCACTCGTGCTCCATTTTATAAATAGTTTGTAATTTTGTACGAGTTCTCACTCGTGCTCCATATAAATTCTTTCTCGCGCCGCTATGCGGCCGCCGCGTCCTGCGTTCTCTCTTTCGCGCTTTATACGGACTCTTTCTTACGCTTTATATACATTCTTCATCGCATCGTTAAGCGAACGTCGTATCTTGCGGTAACCTTTTTTTCGCGTTGTTCTATATATAACACTTTCAACAATATAATAAAGAGTCATGGAAATCGTCGCTCTGTCTAACTCGCGGCTAATCTCGACTCGATTTGTGGTAAGCTTCGTTGCGTTCTCTCTCCCTTGCATGTAGCATGATATATGCTCTATGCTAATGAGAGAGAACGCGAGAATTTGCCAAATCGAGTCCAGATTAGCCGAGACTTAGACAGAATGGTGGTTTCCACGACTTTTACATTGCAAAAACACGCGCGAGTTCGTCTTTTTGGCGTTATATACGAATTTTTTCGAAGCGTTCTATACGAGTTCTCTCTCACACCGCTACGCGGCCGCCGTATCCTGCGTTCTCTCTTTCAAACTTTATAGATACTCTTTCTCGCGCTCTGTATACATTCTCTATTACGTCACTATGATAACACCAAAACTCGCATTAACATTTTTTTCACATTATTCTATATAAAACACTTTCGAGAGCATAATAGAAAGATCGTGAAAATGTCCGATCAGTCCTATTTATAATAGATTTTAACAAAATCTATTACATATAAGACTGATCGAACATTTCCACGATTTTTTATTAAAATCTATTATAAATAAGACCGATCCATTTTTTATTAAAATCTATTATTATAAATAAAACCGATCGAATATTTTCATTATTTTCATTTTTATTAAAATCTATTACAATAAATTATATTCAAATTATATTCAAATTACATTCAAATTATATTCAAATTATATTATTCGCGCAAAACGTGCATTCTTCGAAACGATTCGTAGAACGTCCATCGATGTTTCGAATCTCGAAATTCCAAGTTAAAAAATACAAGCCTGTGATGTAAAACTTATATATTTTGATCCGAAAGTTAGAAACGCGTCTCTTCGATATAATTTTTTCTTTTGAGTTAAAAACATGTATTTCAGTTAGAAGTTCTTCTCGAACTATTATCTTTGGCGCGACCGCGAAATATTATATCGAAAATACGATGGTAATATATTATTTATAAAATATGTTTATACTAATAATAAACTACTAAAGTTTAAATGTTTTAAGAAACGTATAATATTTTCTTGATATACGTTTTTTCGTTCCTTACAACAGTATTTTATAATGTCCCCACGATAACGTATCCGTAGTTCCCGATATCGCGTATCGCTTGTCATCGTGCGGACTGAGCGCGATCTTCAACTCCGATACTGTATACATCTCGTGTAACTCGGATCTTATACAAAATTGCTCGCGCTTCATCTCGATCCCCTCGAAGACAGCGCGCGTAATCGTCAAACGTTATCGTTCTCGCGACAACGCCGCTCTTAACACCCTTGATCCTTTTTGTATCGCTTTTACCGTCGACTCGCAGCGCGTACATCTTCGCTCTGAGTCCGATAAATTCGGTCATAATTGCACCAGCGTTCTCATCCTTCATCGCACCGGGTATTTTCTTATTAGCGAGAGGCATACCGTACGCGTTGTCCGTTGCGTAATCGCTCGTATCGAATCTATCGATATCGCGCTTCATATTCTCGTACACGTCCTCGCACTCGACGCGATAAATGAGACTATCCGTATCGGTGTACATTATTCTATACTTATCTTGATACAATGGTAGCATGTACTCGTAGTGAAATTAATCTATAATATAATATAAATATAAACGAATCTTAGATATGTCGAGAATGCACATACCCACATAGATCGGTTTGTTGAACTTAACCTCGAGTTTGCGCAATTCTACGGCTACGAGATCCTCCGCGAAAACGCTTCTACTGTGAAAGTTCGGCTTCGCGATCATCGCCTCCGCGCCGTATCGCCCGTCCCATCGAGTCACGAGTCGAACATTCGAATGATTGCGCACGTTTTCCATAGTTTTGCCAAACACAGCGTTATTCATTAATTTGTATAGATTTTTCTCGAACACGTTTTTCGCGTTAATTCGTAATCGCGTATTCAGTTCGATGTATTCGCGCAGCCATGAAGATTGCGCGAATCGCAATATTCTGTGTATTTTCGTAACGCGTAATCCGTGTCGAACGCATTGCTGCAGATTGCGATAATATATTACATAACGGCTCTTATCGTACAATGTGGCGAGAAGCTTCTCGTCTCGTTTTCCGGGCGGCTTATCGCGCGTCGGGCAGAATGGCAAGTCAGCGTGAGAATCGTGAAGGCCGGACGGATATGCAAGGTCGACCTCTAAAATATAACCGATAGGCGAGTCCGATGTCACGGACATTAAGTCAACATTCGTAACGTCATCGACCCATCGAAAATTTTCGTAAGGCAACGATTGACACATTGTCCATCCATACAAATTATTTATATCGAAGTACATGAGATACGACGATGGTTCCGAAGGATCGTACGACTGTAAATACTTGTTATTAGCACGCGCGTATCTGTTGGAACATTGACTTAGCCGGCCGCGTATTCCGCGTTCCACGAACATCACCATATCGATGTCGGTTAATAATTCGAATCGCACACCCGTATACTTTAACATAGCGTCCCATGTGTATCCCGGTAACGTGTAATAATACGCGGGATCTAAATTATAACTTCTCATACACGCGTCGCGAAAATTTTCGGAGACATCGGCCAATAGAAGAACATCGGTCTTTAAATACAAATCGCTATAATCGCCCAACGTTTCGACGCGAAATCGCTCCCAGATTCTTATCGCGCGCGCGTAATCGCTCTCGGATATCGCGTCACCGATTAGCGAACTGTAAAAAGCCTCGCGCGGCGGTAGACGAGTCTCCAACAATTTATCTACGTCGTCGACATACTCGTACGGAAATACACCCTTTCGCGCGAGAAGCTCGAAATCGGTGTCGCTAAGATCGGAAAATTCCGAACGCGCGATCCTCAACTCGCTTTTGTCTAGATACGACGCCAATTTCTCGAGACTCGCGCTTAGAAATTTGAAAGAATCCACGAAACGCAATTTCAAGCGTTTCCCGAACCATCCCTCGTCCCACGCATCTTCGACATTCTTCGTGAAAGAGATGTACGTTTCTTTCGTTATCGGCAATACTTCTACGCTACCGGGAAAAGCGTTAGCTACATCTTTAATGATAAAATGCGCGTCGTAACCCGATAAATTGTGAAAGAATACGGGAATTACGTAAGTATCCATATAATTTAAATTACAATTCGAATGCGCCGGACCTCTGTACCGTCCAGTCAGATGACAGTGATCGCGCACGTGAGAGTCTCCCGATTCGAACGGTTTCTCGCATATGCTGCAGCGCGTCGCGTTTACGAATCTCTCCCATTCATCCGATGTAAGATCCGTTATAGGAGCATCGGTATCGAGAATAGTCTTCGCGCGAAGCGCTAAATCGTGCAGTTCTTTAACGAACCACAATACGCAATCCTCGCCGCAATAAGCTCTGTAGGGAGAGCTAACGCCATCGAGCGCGCATCGCGTGTAATATCCGGCGCTATAGACTTCGTGATGCTGAACGATAGATGTGTTCGACGTTCTCCTCTCCTCTTTCTTCTTCAGCACACATTCGAGATCAGCGTACACCACGAATGGAAGTCGCTCCTTTCTACTATAGTTGCGAAACTCTAACCATTTGTCGTCTTTGGTAGGAAGGACTATAGCGCACTCGTTCATCCTTCCGCAGTCCACGCTGTGAGCCGATAACTTATCGTTCGTTCGAAAATAGTGCATGCATCTGCGACATAACACACATTTTTAAATCGTGCGCATTATCAACATCGCGCGACAATTTTTTTAATTCGTACTCACCGATCGCATATATGGGATTTATGTCGCCTACCGCTCAGTTGCGAACCGACGAGTCGCGACAGATTCTTGATCCACGCGAAATGCGTCGCGTTATCTCGTCGCGTCATATCGTCAAAATACAGTAGATTAATGTGTCTGTCCTTTTTATCGTCAGTGAGACGCAGAGGAACAACGCGACAACCGCTTTTTCCCTCCTTTTTATCTCGAACGGTGTACACATTAATAGATATGTCGTTAATACGCTCGAATCTAGTAATTTTGTTCAAACTCATAGGAAATTTAACGCCCTTCAGATTCAGCACTGTCGTGTAATGCGGGTACGAAGATTCCCGACCCGCGTTTTTTTCGGCTGGATACAGAGCGGCGACCACCGCCCATGCGAAACACGCATTGTCATTAGATTGCACGTTTATTACCGCTCTCTTCAACACGATCTCTCGCGGTAATTTGACGTGGCATCCCGCGCGCATAGGATTGTATCTGTTCACGTTCACCGTTAAATTAAATATTCGCGATAACGCCCATCCGCTATCGCGCTCCTGAAATTCTTCCAACGAAACTAGAGTTGCGTCGACCACTCGCTTCTCGTACCACTCTCGCAAGTCGGAAAGAGGTAGAAGCGGATAATTCTTCGTGACAATAGTCTTAACATCGATCTTGTCGCCCGAAACGAACTCGCCAATAAACACGGTATTGACCTTAACACCGTTATATTCATCTATAACATCTAGTATTCGATCGAGCACGGTATCTCTAGCGTCCTCGAGAAATCGTCGAGGTTCGATATAATCGAAATTAATAACCGCGCCGGTTAAAACGCGTCTAGAGAAAGCCGTATCGATCTCGGACCAAGAGAATCCCTCGCGTCCCTCTACACCGCCTCCCACGCGTTCGAAACGTCGACGCAGATCGTCTCTCGCGCCCGTCAATCGAACGATTCGAGCGATAAGAGAATTGATCGCTCCGGTCGATCTCCCTCGGCGCTGGCCTCGACATCTCTCCCGCAGAGACTCGAGACACTCGTTGCGCCCACACGCGATACGCGTCCTCCGTCGCGACGTCCCGCGCGCTATCGAGAAGATCGCACGCCTCCATCGTTTCTCGATTCGTCACTCGTCGTCTAACGAACGCCAAGATTTTTTACAAATAAACCACGTCTCTTCCTCGTCGTAATTCTCGATGTAGAACAAAGCTCTCGTCTCGCAGCCGGCGCACCAATTATTCGACACGTCGAAAACCTCGTCGACGAGATCGCAAACGGGCACCATCTCGCTATACACCGTTTTCGTCACGTGCGTCGATACGCTTTTCGCGAAATTCGAGCTACGCGCGTAATACGCGCAATATCTTTCGTTCTCCTCGAAATAATTTCCGTTCTCGAATCGGCAACCGAACTTAAAGAAACAATGCACGACGTGATTCACCTCCCACGAAAATTTCGGAATTCCGTATCGCTGTTTCCAATTGCGATAAAGCAAATAGCCATCGGCTCCGACATTCGCGAAAGGCTCGTCGAATCGCGTCTCGCTCGCCTCTCGCACAAACTCTTCCGCGAAGCCGATCTCTTCTATACAGTACAAACGGTCCTCTATATAACGTTCGCGTAGTTCTTTCTTCAAACAATTCGGTATCTCCAAATTCCATATATCCTCGATACTTCCGATTCGAACATTCACCGCTCTTCCGGCTAATCTCGTTAAAGCGCTCGGCGCGCGCTTCATCGCGCCGCGAAATATTCTCGAACGTACTAATATCTCGAGACCGTCGCGGCGTCCTTTTATAACGGGGAAAAATGGCGAGAATGCGCCCCCGATTAACCGAACCGGATACTCGCTCTCGGACGCGTCTCGTCACCGGACGCGCGACGTCGCCTGAAAATGGAAAAAAACTCGCCTCGAAACGCGATAAGCGCGCTCGTATCGCCGCTAACGCGCGCCTCGAGAAGAGGAGAGCGACGAAGGACGCCCCTCCGTCCGCTCGACCGCCCACCGACGATCCCCCGCCCCCTCGACGCCGGGCGCCCGCTCGCGGATCGCGCGCTAGAAGCGGCGCGCCCCCCTAAAGAATCGCGACAGCGAATCACGCGCTCGAAGCGGCACGCCCTCCTAAAGAATCGCGACAGCGGATCGCGCGCTAGAAGCGGCGCGCCCCCTAAAGAATCGCGACAGCGGATCGCGCGCTAGAAGCGGCGCGCCCCCTAAAGAATCGCGACAGCGGATCGCGCGCTAGAAGCGGCGCGCGCCCCCTAAAGAACGAGTCGCGTCAAGGTCGAAGTGCCATCTCTTGAGCGCTCTCGGCGACTCGTACCCACCGCTTCCCCCCGGCCGCGCTTCCCCTCTCACCCTACTTACCCCCCCCATGCACCCGCCCAGCCCGCTCACCATCCCTCGGGCGCCTACAAACTGCTCCGAAACTATCTCTCTCTCTTCCTCCCCAACGGTACCCTCTCTCTCACACTCACGACAAACTGAGCCAAAACCGGCCTTACTATCCTACTGTGCAGTAATCGAGCAAACTGAATTCTTCCGGTTGCTTTAAATGTTTTTCTCTAGTGTATCGCGTCGTTTATAAGTTCCGCGGTATTCGTACCCGTTATGACACAGCACCGTCTATAGTTACGAGTCCTCGTCTATCCCAGCTAATCTTAGATGTCGGAATATTGATCAAGTATTTTAATAGCGCTCGCGCTTTGTCGCGATAAGATTTCGGTACACTACCGAGTATTTTTTTGATCATTTCAGCCGATTGCGCGCGATTTTTCCCGAAACTACTACTACTATTACTAGCGCTGCCGTCACCGCGATCGCTGCTAATTAAAGTTGACGTTTTCATAAATTCGTTATCGTCGACATCCAAATTCATGTCTTCGTTCTGCTCGTCATTAATGTTTTCGCTGTTACCCTGCGTATCCTCGCGTAAGCGTTTTTTAGCTTCCACAAAACATCGCACTATCGGCATGAGACCTATCGATGTTACCCCCGCGATCGCCGACAAACTTTTAAATACAACGTAAAGATTGCGATATCGGCAAGATTCAAAGTAAGCGATTCGGTACGCGTGAGTAAATTCAAGACCATCTTTGACAAAGATTACACGCCAAATTGGTCGACCGAAATGTTTAAGATTGTTAAAGTGCAGAAAACTAATCCCGTGACCTATGTACTCAAAGATTCGCGCGGAAATCCCGTCGTCGGCGGATTTTACGAATACGAGTTACAACGCGTTGCTAATCCCGACGTACATCTCGTGGAAAAGGTGATACTCAAAAAGGACGACGAGGTTTATGTGAAATTGCTGGGATTTTGATGCAACGCACAATTCTTGGATACATAAAAATAATATATTATAAATATGTTAACAATAATACATAATAATATTTTACAAATATAAACAAAATTGTAAACTTTATAAAATATACATATAATTTACAATAAATATACATATAATTTTAATTTACAATAAATATACGTAATTTTGTATTTACAATAAATATACATGCTTTTTATTTACAACAGTATTTTATAATGTCCCCACGGTGGCGTGTCGGTGGTTTCGGGTACGATATACCGCTTGTCATCGTACGGACTTAGAGCAATTTTTGTCTCACAAATAGTGTATAGTTCATGTAATTTAGATCTTATACAAGGCTGCTGACGCGTCATTTCAACCTCTTCGTTCAAACACTGTGTGTAATCGTCGAATGTTATCGTTTTCGCGACGACGTTACTCTTGACGCCTTTTACTTTTTTCGTGTCTTTCTTACCATCTACTCGCAATGCGTACATTTTTGCCCTAAGCCCGACGAATTCGATCATGATGGCGCCATTATTTTCATCCTTCATTAACCCCGGTATCTTTTTATTTGCGAGCGGTATACCGTACACATTGTCCACCGCATAATCGCTGGTATCGAATCTGTCGACGTTGCGCTTTATATTCTCATATACATCTTCACACTCGATGTGATATATGAGACTGTCGATGTCGGTGTACATGACTTTACATTTCTCTCGATACATAGGTACCATGTAATCGTGGTGAAACTTGTACAAACATGTCTTGGATATGTCGAGTATACACATACCCACGTAGATTGGTTTATTAAATTTAACTTCGAGATTGCGCAATTCAACGGCGATCAGATTCTCCGAAAACACGCTTCTACTATGAAAATTTGGTTTTGCGATCATCGCCTCTGCGCCATATCTTCCATCCCAATGTGTCACGAGCTTAATATTAACGTGATTACGCACATTTTCCATCGTTTTGCCAAATACCGCATTATTCATTTATTTATATAAATTTTTTTCAAAATCATTTTTCGCGAGTGTTCGGAATTGTGTATTGAGTTCGATATAACTGCGAAGCCATGGAGATTGCGAAAACTGTAATATTCGATGTATTTTTGTAACTCGAAGCCCGTGTCGCGTGCATTGTTGCAGGTTGTGGTAATATATTACGTAACGCTTCTTATCATATAAGGTTGCGAGCAGCTTATCCTGCCGCTTACCAGGTGGTTTGTCGCGTGTCGGGCAAAACGATAAGTCAGTGTGCGCATTGTGAACACGTTGCGGATACTCGAGATCGACTTCAAGGATGTAGCCTATAGGCGAATCGAGCGTGATCGATGATGTATCAAAATTGGATACGTCGTCGACCCATCGAAAATCTGCATAGGGCAAGGGTTGACACATTGCCCATGCGTACAAATTATTTACATCAAAGTACGTGAGATACGTTGAAGGTTTCGATGGATCGTACGATTGCATATACTTGTTATTAGCATGTGCGTATCTATTGGAACATGACTCAAACCGCCGCGTATTCCGCGTTCGATAAACATAACCATGTCGATATCCGAAAGCAATTCGAATATAATATTCGTATGCTTCAACACAGCGTCCCACGTGTATCCGGAAAGAGTGTAGTAATACGCGGGGTCGAGCCCATAACTTTTAATACAACTCTCGCGGAAATTTTCAAAAATGTCTGCTAATAACAAGACATCAATTTTGAGATACAAGTCGCTATATTCGCCCAGCGTTCGAATGGAGAACCGCTCCCACACGTTCTCGGCGTGCGCGTAATCGCTCTCGGATATTGTGTCACCGGTCAAGGAACTGTAAAATGATTCGCGATGTGGTAAACACGTATCTTGCAACCTGTCGACGCAGTCAATATATTCGTACGGAAAAACACTCTTCCGTGTTAATAAATTGAAATTGTTATTTGATGAATTTAGAAATTCAGATTTTAAAATTTTGAGTTTGTCTTCATTCAAGAATGATGCCAATTTATCGAGACTAGCTGTGAGAAATTTATATGAATCGATAAAACCCAATTTAATATGATTTTTTTTTATTTCTCTTCGGTAAGTTTAACATTTTTCGTGATATAATGATATATATTTTTCTTTTGTTATCGGAAGTAACTCGATTCCCCCTTCGAACGCTGTAGCTATCTCCTTTATAATAAAATATGCATCGTAACCGGATAAATTATGAGAAACTATTGGAATGCAAAAAGAATCTTTATAATTTATATTGCAATTTGAATGCGCGGGACCTCTGTATCGCCCGGTCAGATGGCAATGATCGCGTACGCGTGTATCGTAGTGTACGAATGGTTTCTCGCAAATGTGACATTGTGTCGCGCTATGAAAATTTTCCCATTCATCAGATGTTAAATTTACCATGGGGACATTAGCTGATAAAATAATTTTTACACGTTGCGCTAAATTTTTTATTTCTTCGACGAACCATGACATGCAATCGATATCGCGACGGGAATGATACGCGGATAACGAATCATCGTACGAATGATGTACATAATATGCTATGCTAAGTACTTTATGATGTTGGTAGTTTCTCTCTTCCTCCGTCTTCTCTAAAACACACTCCAACTCGGCGTATACGACGAAAGAAAGCTGCTCTTTCCGATTATAGTTGTTGAACGTGAGCCACTTGTCCTTATCGCTCGGTAATTGGATAGCGCACTCGTTCATCTCTCGACAGTCCACAGTATGTGACTGTAACTTGTCGTTCGAGCCAAAGTAGTGCAAACATCTGTAAAAGAAATAATTTTTAATTTTTGTACAAAGATTTCTGCAATATAATTTATTAAATTTAAACGTACCGATCGCAGATATATTGTCTTTGTTTGCCACAACTCAATTGCGAGCTCACGAGGCGGGATAGATTCTTGATCCACGCGAAATGTTTAACGTTGTTGTCTTCAATGTACAACAGGTTGACGTGTTTGTCTCTTTTCAGCTCACTCAGACGTATCGGGACAATGTTCTTTTCCTCAATACTATATATATTGATTGAGATATCGTTGGCAAGTTCGAATCTTTTAATTTGATTCACTGGAAACTCAATGTCCGGGAAATTCAGCACTGTCGTGTAATGAGGATACGAAGATTCCCGATAAACATGATCTTCAGCTGGATATAGAGCGGCGACCACCGCCCACGCGAAACACGCATTGTCATTAGATTGCACGTTTATTACCGCTCTCTTCATTGTTATTTCTCACGGTAATTTAATGTGGCATCCCGCGCGCAAAGGATTATATTTATTTATATTTACATTTAAATCGAGTATTCGTGATAATGCCCACCCGTTATCGCGTTCCTGAAATTCTTCGAGCGATGCTAGAGTGGGCCCCGCTCGTACCATTCGCGTAAATCGGATGTGCGAAAGAGTTCATAGTTTCTCGTATTGATACTTTTATTTACGCGCATATCACCCGTCACGAATTCACCATTGAACAATGTATTAATTTTCACATTAAAGTGTTTTTTGATCACATTTTGCACATGTTCGAGCACAATGTCTTTGGCATCCTCGAAAAATTGACAAGGCTTGATGTGATTATGATTTATAACCGCACCAGTCAATATGCGGCTTTCGAACGCCGTATCGATCTCTCGCCAAATCAATCCGTGTTGCCGCGTACTGCATCCTGCACCCGCATGTACAAAACGCCTGCGTAACGAGTTTTTCAATCCCTCGAGTCGTGCGATTCGGGCAATCAACGATTGTCGAATCCCGATCGATAATCGTGGACGTTTGATTCGGCTTTGCTCTTCCACCGATTCGATATATTCGTCGCATCGTTGCTCCCACGCAACGTACTCCTCTATCGAATTTACCCTTGCAGATTGCTCGCACAGAATTCGTTCGGCATTGTTTTCCGCTATATTTCTAAATTTATGCCAAAAATTTTTGCTAACAAGATGCGCTTATTAATAGCTCTTGTCTCGGAACTCTTGGCGAAAATACTGACAGGGTGTGCCTCTTTACTATGATTTTATATTCTATCTTGATGTCTCTTTCCATCATGTGTATCAACTAAATCTTTATTTCGCGATTTGTCACGTACATTTTGACTAATGTCGATTATTACATTTTTTTTGTCGTCTAGAGATGATGTCGAAACCCAGGTGCATCGCAAAAGTTTCAAATTACATGCAGCTGTCCAATGTTAATGCAATTTAATCATGAGGATTATCCTTATATTTTAGAATTTTTGTCGTGTTTTGACACGCGCGTTTGGATATCTGAGGATGATGTCATCGCGAAGCAGCCGCAAATCGGCGCTTGAAAATTTTATATTACGTTGCATTTTTTATGCATTCGGCTAAATCTCACACCTGGTGATGATGATGTCATCTCAGCCCAGATGCATCGAAAAAGTTAAATTACTTGTATATTAGGACAATTTAACCTTGATAATTATTCTTATATTTCACGATTTTGCCATGTTTTGACACGCGCGTTTGAATTCTGATATCTAGCAACCTCACATTAGCGCTTGAAAATTTTATATTACGTTGCATTTTTTTGTGCATTCGGCTAAATCTCACACCTGGGGGTGATGTCATCATGAAGCAGTTGTACATCGGCGCTTGAATAGAAAAATTGAAAAAAATATCGCGTCGGCAATAATCCCCACCACATTGTAATTTTGCAACGCTAATACATATTTTAAATATGTTTAATACGTTTAGTATTGCATCGGCCACTTGTGTAAAAGGTTCATATGAAAATGTATCCCACTGAAGGAAGCCGCATGAATTATTACGTTCCGATTCAAGATGCTGATGAAACTTCATCAAGTAAGAAGAAGAAATGTAATAAGTAAGTTTTAATTAACTTAAAGAATTTTTATACTTTTTAAATATTTTTTACACCTTTTAAATATTTATATAAATAATATTGTTTTTACTCCCTAGCATTTCATCCGAGCCTCGTCGCGCGGTTCATATACTCGGAAGACGATACGCCTTAACCCCGAGGTCATACAAATATTTGGACATTGGAATAAACGTTGGAGCTGTATCTTGCGTGGAATTGGTTCTCGACGATAATCGGGGCAATCAAATAATATTGCCTTTTGAAACATGGAAATGTAGAAATGGGCGGACATTGAACGGCTTCTACAATCGACTGAAATCCCATTGCGGATTCGAGATTTGACATTCGAAATGGTTAAAATATCTGATTTGAATATTATAAAAATAGGATTATCCAATAATTCTTTATATATGAAACCGCCAACTTTATTCTATTTATTCGATTTTGAAAAATACATGGATCATATGTATTAGTGGTTATGCGAAAATACGCATATTGTAAATGAAAAATTCAAACAATTTGTAACTGTTTTACAACAGAATAATATCGCTAATGTATGCGACGCTGCAGAAACGATACATGAAAGTGATATGTTTAACAGCGAATCGCTCATAGATTGCGAGTTATTGACATGTGCCGTAAATGATATTCTTCACGAGGCTTGTAATAAATAAGTTATTTTACTAATTATCTGAGTGAATTTAATTATTTATCCCATCCTTTATGTATGTATGTATGAATAAAAATGGTGTAATAGATATGCACAGTCTGCAAAACTTAATATGCGGACTCTATCCTTTTCCTACACGCGTGCATGCCCCGCGCTATCTCTCTCGCACCGCCTTGCAAACGCCGTATCATCCACGTGCATGCATCGCGCTATCTCTCTCTCTCTCTCTCAAGTGCATGCGGACGCTATCCCTCTCCCACATATTGCGAACGCCTCGCGCCTCCTTTTCCAACGTGCATGTAAAGGCTATCCTTGTCTTATGCTCATATGGACGCCTCGCGCTAACCTTCTCCCACGCCCATAGAATATCATTAGCTCTATCCTTCTCTTACACATTGCGGACGCCTCGCGCTATCTCTCTCACACCTACTCGCGGCATCGTACCTTCGCGTTTCCTCTTCCCCGCGGACAATTCGCCTATCGGTTTCGCGCGGTCCCCTTCCCCCCTCTCCGCGGACTCCCCGCTTACCGGTTAGGTTAGGTTAGCAGGTCCCTCGCCTATTGGTTAGGATGCGGTCCCCCTCGCCCCTCTCCGCAGACCCCTCGCCTACCGGTTAGGACGCGGTTCCCTCTTCCCCCTCTCCACGGACTCCTCGCCCATCGGTTTCGCCGCCCCCCCCCCGTGACGTCATACCCCCCGCGCGAATTTTCCCTCGCCCCTCACCCCCCCTTGGAGGACCATGGCTTAGAACCCGCATAGTATCACTACTTACGCATATACTTTTTTTCTCGCTCTCTTTCTCTCTTTTACACAACACTCATACACTCTCTCATTCGGTCACTCATTCACGCACTCATTCACTCACTTGCTCACTCACAGCGTAGCGAATCTACATATTACGTATTATCGTTAACTGCTGCACGATTATTATTTAGCGATGGACCGCGGAGAATGCGTGATCACATTGTTACGTTGCCTAGCGATGCGAGAAACGCGACATGTACTCGTTGCCATAAGATATACGAATTGTTTTTGTATAAAAAATTTGTCATTACTGTTTTGTAAATTGTTATTTGTGTCTTTTAATTTATTTTTTAATCCTGTTAATTTTGAGTGCTGTACGACGTTTTGTTGTTCCGTGTCTAGTATGTTTGTGTTGTGTTGTATAAATGTTATATTAATTTCCGGTAGATACGTTTCTATTTCGATGCCTTGTATGACTTCCTTTGGTTGGATTGTCATTTCCGTTGTTATTAATTTACATTTGTTTTAAAGCGTGATTTGCCCTGTTCCTTTAATTATTTTTCTAATTTTGTTATTATTTTCGCATTGAATTACTATTGATTGTTCGCGTATAGTTGAATATAACCAAGTAAGTGATTGTTGCAACGGTATCCATATCGTTTCTGTCACAATTATATGTTTACTTTTGCAAGCTTCGTTTTGGCTTTGTTGTTGCAAGTACATATGTATTTCATGATGTCTTTGAAGCCTGTTGTATTTGTCTGATTTTTTCGAAATATATCCCAGGGTTGTGTTGGAATTCTTGAATTTTGTAACGTGTATTTATTTCATGTAGCCCCATGCGATTCTCGGCCTGTCGGCTGTTCCAATTGACGAATATCCTGTAATTTTATATTAAAATATTTCATATATTTGTCGATTCACATATTCGTCCCAGTCTGTCTGGTCTTCGTTTATGTAATGTCTCAAATATTCCGCTAATGTTCGATGCGATCGTTCTAACGTACCATTACTTTCCGGATGATAGATAGTTGTTTTTATTTTATTTATTTTTAATAATTTCCATGTATTTTAAAATATTTCGCTGAGGAAACTTGTGCCTGGGTTCGTTAAAATTTTTTCCGGTATTCCGTATCCAAGTACAATTTTAGTAACGAATTCTTTACTGGCCGTATTTGCTTCTTGGTTTGGAATCAGTATTGCTTTGGTGAATTTCGTTAAATTGTCTTGGAACGTTATAAGATATTTATTTCCGTTTGTTATAACTATTAGCTATAATATCTAACGCGCATTTTTGGAACGGTTTAGTAGGCGTATCCGTGATTATTACCGGTACTTTATTTTTTCGAGATAATTTATTTTTCTGGCACAATTCGCATCTTGCAATGTATTTTTCTAGGTCTTTCGTTATTCCTGACCAATTATAATTTAGGCGGATTCTTTGTATCATTTGTTCAACTCCTTAATGTCCACCTGTAGGTGCATTATGATATTCATATAATATCTGTTTCTTGTCTTCCTCCGTGTATATTTTTTTTTTCGTCGGAATTTGTTTCTTCTTCTATTGCGAGGATTTTTCGTTCTTCCTCTTCTGTTTCATGCGCTTCTCTTGTTATATTGCGGCTCGGTGCATTGGCGTTCGCGTTCGCTCATTCGGCTTTATGAATGATTTCGTAATCATATTCTTTGAGCTTTAATCTCCATCGGATCAATCTCGATCCGGGATCGTTCACATTAAATATCTAAATTAATAGTTTATGATCGGTTACGGTTTAAATTTCGTATCGTATATGTATGGCCTAAAATGTTTTACAGCCTATACAATTGTTAGTAATTCTTTCTCTGTTGTATTGTAATTCTGCTCCGCCTGCGATAATACTCTGCTAGCGTAAGCAAATGGCCGGTCGTTATCTATTTTTCTATGTGACAATACTTCTCCGATTGCATAGTCGAAAGCATTAGTAGTTATTATGAATTCTTGATTGAGATCTAGATACGTTAGCACTGGCGCCGTCATTAATTTTTCGAAATCATTTTGCTGTTCCATTGTCTACTCGAATTTTTCCGTTTTCTTCGTTAATTTCGTCAGTGGCTTGGCTATTTATGAGAAATCTATAAATTTTCTATAGTATCCGACTAGTGCTATGAAAGATTGTATATCCTTCACTTTTTTCGGCGTCGGAAATTCTTTTATTGGGTTAACTTTGACGGATCCGGAGATATTCCATTCTCCGAAATAATACGTCTTAAATAAATTACTTCCTTGCAAAAATTAGCATTTATCCGATTGCAATTTCAGATTGTTTTCTCGGAGTCTCTGCAGTACTTCCTTGAGTTTTTCATTGTAGTCCTCTAGGTTCGATCCGTATATGACGATGTCGTCTAAATAAACTAGACATTTAAGTCCTTGTATTTCGGTTAGAATTGAATTCATCAGTCTCTGGAATGTTGCTGGCACATTTTTCAATCCAGACATTTTATTAAATTCATAGTGTCTATAGGGCGTTGAAAAAGCTGTCTTTTGTTTATCCTACTCAGCCATCGGTATCTGATAGTATCCTGACGCTAAGTCTAGTGTGGTAAAATATTTGGCGTTTCCTAACTGGTCCAGTATATCGGTGATATTGGGCAGTGGAAATGAGTCGCTAAGAGTTGTTAAGTCGTTTAGCTTCTAAAAGTCTACTATTACTCGGAGCTTAAGTTTTCCGGTACCACTAATAAGGGTGCGTTTCATTGACTCGCGCTTGTTCGGATTATGCCGTTTCTTAGCATTTCTTGCAGTATTTATTTACTTCCGCCTTGTGCTCCTCGGGAAGACGATACAGTCTGGTGTTTACCGGTGAGGTATCGGCGCGCGTGTTTATCTCGTGCTCTACCGCTGTGCAGGTCAGCGGTTCTCCGTCCAACTAAAATGTAATACGTAATATTATACGTAATATTTTCGCATATCCGTAGAAGTGCCTGTTTTTTTCCATATTTAAATGTTGTGTATGTAGTAGTTGTCAGATTTGCCCAAATTAGCAGGTTTAAAATTTTTTCTTGCTTGTATCGTATGTATTTTGGATTCGATATCGCGCTCTATGACGTTCGGCGTCTGTATCTCGATTTCCGTATTGATTGTATTTATGATATTAATAGGACACGTGTAATTTTTTGGTTCTCCAAAGCAGTTTCCAAGATAGATTCCTGGAGCTGTTTCGTCTGCTCGTACTATTCTTATCCAATTTTAATTCGTTGTCGCCTTTACGATGTTTTCGTTGTGCGATTTTAGAATTGTTTTGTTAAGCGAATGGAATTTTAGTACGGCGTTTCCTATTTTCAATTGATTTTGATTATAATCGCAAGATACCGAATGTTGTCAAAAGAAAACAATTCCTAGAATTCCTTCATATTCGATCGGAATGTCGTCTCTTACAACGTAAAATACATGTTTTACCTTGTAATTTTTTTTATTTTAATCGTGGCGTACATTTTTCCTATTGTGTGTATTTTATGCCCGATTATGTCTATGAGTGCGATTTTATCTTTGTGTATAAGTGTTTCGTCCTCTAAATATTTCAATTTTATTAACAAGATGATCAATCCTGAATTGTGAATACAACATCTGTATTTTTTCGTCTTTTGCTTGTCATAATATTATTAATAATAAGTCTGTCTTTTTCTGTGCGCGTGGTATATCTTTAATGTGCCTAACGCGATACTCGGACGCAGGTAGCGATTGTTTCTTTCTCGCTTCCTCCTACTCCTCTTCGCTGCTGCTACTTGCGCTATCGGCGTTACTTTTCTGTTGTTGCGAATACTTTTGGTCGCGTATATTTTCTTCGCGCGTTTTTTGCTGATTACCGATTTTTATTTTATTTATGCTACTTTTCGGTTTTCCGTTTAGGCTTCAACATTCGTCGCGGCTGTGTCCTGTCTTTTTTCAGTGCGAGCAATACTTATTTATTGCGTTTATTTGCGAGGGCTTTTCCGGTTTCGGGAGCGCATATCGGTTACTTCGACAATCGCGTCTGTAATATCCGTTTTTCCGGATTTAAAGCATTTCGGAATCGAACTTTGACTATGTCGCGAGTAACTTGATTCGGTTTTATTTTTATTAACAAAGTTATTTGTTCTCGCTGTTGTCGGTCTGAGTTTTTCTTTGGCGCTCGCACCCGTTATCACTCCTTGGAGCGTCGTATATCGCTGCGTACGAGTACTTGTAATTCGTCGTGTATATATTTCCGATTTGGAAATTTATTACTCCTCATACCCTTCCCAACATGAAAACATTCTGTCAGTTGTCCGTCCATCTTTACTCGAGCGGTGTTATTCTCATAAAGATTCTTTATTAGAGTGATGAGGTGTGCTGGAGTTCCCATTTCAGACAGGGATTGCCACATCTTTTCCCATCGAACACAGGCAAAAGCTTTGCTGTAGTCTATAAAACAAATATATACGTTGTGATGTTATATATTCTCTTGATTTCTCAATTATCTGTCGAACATTCAAAATCTGCTCACGCATTCCACGACCCGGGACGAAATCTGCTTGTTCTTGAGGGATTTCTGGTAAAAGGTATGGCTTTAAGCGCTCGAGAATTATTTGTAGCCTGATTTTGCTCGGGTGTGATAGCAGAGCAATAGTACGATAATTCTCGCAGATATCCTTTGGCCTTTTTTTGTGCAGAGGTACATATACAGATGTTGTCCAGTCCTCAGGCCAGATACAGGTATTCCATATTTTCTGACATATTTTGAGGACAATCTCAATTCCTATTTCCTCTGTGGCCAGTATCATTTCGATTGTTACATCATCGATTCCTGTTGATTTATAGCATTTTTGTTTCTTTATTGCCGCCACAACTTCCTCTCTCATTATCTCGAGCTCATTATCTACGTAGAGTTATCCGTACTGCATGATTCTCTTCCTGTGTTCTTTCGTGCGCCATTAGTTGTTCACAGTATGTCTTCCAACGCTTCAGTACGTCTTCTTCCTTCGTTAATAAAACTCCGTCTTCTGTCTTTATACCAATATATTTTGGCACAAAAGCACAAGTTAACTGCTTGATTTTTTAAACATATCACGAGTTTCATTTTTATACTTATGTTGTTAAATTTCCTCACACACCTTATTTAAGTATTGGTTTTTGTCTTCTCTACACAATCTTTTGATATCTACGTTTAGGGCTCTGTATTTGTCCACCTCGCTTTGATTACTTAATTCCCTTAATTTAAGGTCTTTGCGTTCTTGGTCCAAGTATAGTCAGTAATCCGTATCTTCCTGCGTTCTTCTCTTATGTCTCTCACCTGTCGAGCCGCATCGTGGAGCGCCGCCTTCGCCTTCATCCACAGGACATTCGCCCAATCCTCCTGATGTTCTTTAAGTTTCTCTAGTTCTTGTTTTGCTGTGGTTTGAAATGCGGTGTTATGTTTTAGATGCCATTTAGGTTGATTATATCTCTGTCGTCGTCGTATCAGCCGCAGTTTCGTCCTAAGTTCGGCTGCCAGAAACTGGTGGTCGCTGTTACAGTCCTTTCCGGGATGGGTTTTAGCATCCTTTATTATTGTTCTCCAGCGGGACTTGATTAGTATAAAATCTATCTGATTTCTATACCTCTCTCCTGATGATCTCCATGTGTAGAGACGTCTCGCATTGACGTCCCTCATTATGATAGTTGTTTCCCGATTTGCCAGATCTCCTATGGTACTCTCCAGTTCCGCGTAGAAAGCCTCCATTTCTGCGTCATCCGCCTCGCTAGTTGGCGCATATATGTGCACTATATTTATATTCACAGGTTTAGATTCAAAACTTACCACTATGATGCGATCGCTGATTGTTTGATATTCCTTGACAGCATTTCTGTGATGTTTATTAACCATTATCGCGACACCATTCCTCGACAAACTTTCATGGCCGGAGAAATAGATTGTGTTGCCATTGCTAGACGTAAAATGTCCACGCCCGGCCCAGTGGGTCTCAGATAGTCCCACTATGAGGTAAGAGGTTGCTTCCCTTTCAACAACTGCCAACTTCGCGGCTTCCAGCAGTCCTCGGACGTTCCATGTGCCTATCTTTTGGATGTTCCATAGATTCATTCCTGTAGTTGATTTTTCATGGGATGCCTGGTTTCCTACATCTACATGGCCGGTCACCTATTTCACACTGCCAGGCCCGGACCAATTGCAGCGCCAATTGCTAGTTGGATCGCCAAGCGTACTCATCACATCATTACTCATACTCGTACCTCATAATGGTTCTAGGGGCGAAGAAGTACGCAGTGGGGCCCT
The DNA here is from genome assembly GCF_030449975.1 of Polyergus mexicanus. Taxonomy (NCBI): domain Eukaryota; kingdom Metazoa; phylum Arthropoda; class Insecta; order Hymenoptera; family Formicidae; genus Polyergus; species Polyergus mexicanus. Next base: position 2,110,631 of record NW_027223343.1, read on the forward strand.
ATTTCCTTTTGCATGGTGGAATAGGATATAGCGTGGAACGAAAGGGATAGTAAGTGGGATTATGAGGTTGGGACATGATTCCCTTCGGGCTAAGGTAAGTAGGAGAGAAAACACGGCTCGCGTGTGCAGGGTCGCTTCCCTGAAGTAGATCTGTCCTCCACCAGGATCGTAGAGGCGTATCTACCCGCTACACACAGTATAATAGCTACACCGCTACACAGAGTATAATATAATACAAACTAAAATAATTTTACATAACAGCACTGTTTTTTTTGGACTCAAAATTTTTTCACTTTTATTTTTTAACGTCAATTTTTTTGCGCATAAAATTTTTGGATTTAATTTTTTACTTTAAATTTTTTTGCATTAAATTTTTTTATATTAATTTTTTAACCTTAATTTTTGAATTTTTACTTTTTTAACTTTAATTTTTTTTATTTTTAAAATCTAATTTTTTGTGTCTTGTATTTTTCTTTCTTGAAATACATGTTTGAGTATATTTGGATTAAATAAATATAAATAATTATTTTGTAACGATGCATCCCTCCACCGTTATCCGGCCGTCGATCCGCCGGAAGTCCGCCGCCCAACAAACACCGGTCGGGCATAATGCGGAGGCGCCGAGCGCCTATTTTAAGAGATAGAAAACGTTCGAATTTATAACCGCCGTTGAAGACGCGTTGTTTACCGGGAACCGTCGCCGCGCTCGGGTAACCGTATCGACCGTTCTCGAAACCGCCCGAGTCGCGCGCGGCGGTTCAACATTAAACAATATGCCGTAAAATATTCAGGCATGTTACGCGCACCCGCCGGAAAAAGCGGTATAAATAAGAGCACATTTCACATCTCGAGACCAGATCTTCCGCAATTGCCAGAGTCTGTAAGACGTCTGGAAATCCAGAACGATTCTTAACAACGCTCAACGAGAAAGAGAAAACGGGGTTGGGCGTACCCAGCCTCCGCCGAGAGTTTGCGGCATCTCTGAGAGCGATCCTTCCAATTTCTACGACAGAGGAAAACGAGGTTGGGCGTACTCAGCCTCCGTCGGGAGTTCTCGACACTTCGCACGAATCCGTCCACCTAAGTGCAACGGCGTTCATCCAGTGGTAGTAAATTCCCTGCCATTGACGGGTGTTTCCGTCGGCTGTTGCACTCCTGCATTCCACGGGAAGACCATCCCGGACGAAACAATACTACGTTATCCGCAAACCAGCAGTCATTCCGCGACCGTCATTACCTCGATCGGACTCGCCATTAATACGGCGCGCTAAGTCCCGCTCAAGGGGGAGAATCTAATCCTGCCGCGACATCAATCGACGCAACCGAATCAATACCGGCGCGTCTAAGGACCGCCCACCGATCCGACCGAAATTACCGCCCGGTAGTTAGCGGCCTCTGCCGAAATCAAGATCTGCTCGCGTAATCGATATTATATCGAATCGCCGAAATCGCGCTTCGCGCCGCGCATCCGTGCATGTAATTCGGATGCACCGCGACCGACACGACCACACCGCTAACCGATTCCGACACTCACACCTACACGAGTGCATCGATTACGCACACACATCGTCATTCGCCTCACACATATACTGTCGATACATTGTACATATTACTTCGATATTATACGTTCACGCCCACATACTTTCGATACATTATACACCATACTTAGCTATTACACGTTCATACACGCACTCGCTCGCTTATCATCTCGCTCACACACAGCGTTTATACACACACACTCACTCTATACACACATACTTACACGCAATAAATCATATTCTACCTCATGTGGCTTTCGTTCGTCTCTCGATACCCTTTCACGAGCCCCGGATCCCGACCGAGCTATCCACGACCGCCTCGCGAAAGCGGTTTATTACAATTTAGATATAAATAATTTATTATTTATATACATGTATATAAATGTTTTAAAAATATATAATAATTATACCTTGGTCCATTCAATTTTAAATTCTACATCCTCTCTTATGCCATATAAATATATTTCATTGCATTTTATTTGCTTCCGCGAATAGAATAGAATACAATGTTAAATAAATAAAAAAATGCAAAACTTCACAATTTTGATATTTTATCAATTTTAATATTTTTTTGCATCTTACATTAAACAATAGACTGACTCTAATTATAAAAAATAATTGAATATTATGCATTATATTTTTCTAAATTTACTTAGCGTGATTATTTTGATATCACTTCTTTTTGATGCTAATATTTCAAGTTATGTTATTAATACAGATAAAATGTAATTTATAATTATAATTATTAAGAAAATAATATTTTTGATAGCGATAAATTTTTCTAAAGTAAATATAATTTTTGAGAAGATAATATTTTTGCTGGCGATCAATTTTTGTAAAGGACTATTTTAGCTGGAGAAAGATATAATATAAGCATATTAGCATTTTTTTTACATCTATGATGTCTTTTTTAGATGAATTTCACATATTTTTGCAAAGTTTATTTTAAAATATTAATAACATCAATATACATATTAAAAAATATATATGCATGCGTGCGTGCGTGCAACTATCATGTTTTTTAATAATTGCAATAATACTTTCGTTCTTACTTTTTCTCTTTGTTTTTTCGTATGCTTCGCATATTTATTATTATTTATACCTTATATTGTAATAATAAATAAATGCAGGATACTTTGTTGGAAGATTGTGAAAGTTACTTTATAAAAGGAACTCGTTATCGTTACCGTACTTTTTTCTAAAAAGTAACTCGTTATCGTTACTTATTACCAATTTCAAAAAGTAACTCGTTACCGTTATCGTTACTTAAAAAATAATGAGTCGTTACAATTTCCGTTAGTTTTTTCTATATATAACACAAACTTTACATAGAATTTATTTTTAATGATCAATTTAAATACTAAAAATTAGAAGTAGAAAGAACACAAAGTAGAAAGGAACAAGATACCAGAATAAGCTACTAGTAGTTTTCATGTAATGCTGAATTCCAACATTCTTATCAATATATACCTTTATATGAAAATTATACCGAGTAAATTCGAAAAAGGTAACGATAAAAGTAACTGTTAAATTTGTTACTCGTTACCGAAAAATGTAACGAAGTTACTTTTTCTGTTACAAACAAAATTTGTAACGTCGCTATCAATACAATTACCGAAAAAAGTAACTGTAACGGTAACGACATTGCAAGTAACGCGTTACTTCCCAACCCTGCTTTGTTGTACTAATAAATGCTAAATAAAAATATTCTTATACTACGCGACGAATTTATAAAACGATACAAAATCGATGACTTCATAAAATTTATTTTAAAGAAAGTCAGATTTTAAACCTAATGATAGTAAAATTTATTAACTTTAAAATTTCATAGGCAAAACTAATATTTATTAAATTTACATCTTTCAATCGCACTTTATCGTTCTTCTTTTACATTTTCTAATTGTTCGCGAGCGGAGGAGGATCCCCGCGCCGCGAGAATGCGAATGCGAATACCGGCACAAGCCTCGAGAGAGGCACGCGATCGGGAACGTTGCGCGATATGAATCGCTATCGGATCGGAAGGGGATGCGAGATGACAAAACACAAAGTATAACAGGCACTGACAGAATACTTTATTGCACAGACAGTTACATGAGGCGGCCGACGGGAATTGAAGCTGACGGTCCGCTGAGGCGCGAATCCGACGATTGACGGAAATCTTGACGAGCGACTGATGTTGCGATGTAATGTCCGGCTCGGTAACCGAGCGGTATGCGAGAGCGGAAATCTTGTCGGGGCGCGGGATGGCCAGCGCGATCGCGATTACTCACTCGGCGTGCGTTTTCCCGTCGATCGTCACAAGAATAATTGCTCTTAATGGAGCGCGACACAGAATCCTGAAGATAGAAACGCGCCCTGAGCCGCGAGCGCGGGGCAGGGCCGACGATATAGAGTCAAGCGCGGCGGCGATGCACTCGGCACGATACAATCGCCCGCACTTTTTGTATTTGGTTTCCGCACTGGTGCAGGGCAAGCGGTTCGGAATATCGCTGCCGCTGGCGAAAGACGCGAAACTTGCTTTCGGGACACTGCTGATGCGATGTGTCGCGTGCGGCCTTCCAAGAGGAACTAAACGGTAGATGATCCCAAATAGGATCGGCAACTACGGACTAAATTATAAAAACTGACATTCCTTTCGGTCACTCTCGTAGAGCATGATCACGCACTTAGCCGGAGAGCGACAGGAAACATTCGAAACATACGCGAAAGAGAGCGAACGAAAACATACGAACGCGCTAGGCTCTCTCTCTCTCTCGTCCTTCCGCGATACCGCGACAAGTAAACACGCAGGAATTTCACGGCCGTTTTGACATGAGAACTAAAGCTAACGAATATCGCGAAGCAAATCTGTTCGATCTTGAACACTAATAGTAACAATAATAATAGTAATAATAGTAATAAAATACATTTATTTTAATTTGTTATTAATAATAACATATTTAAATAATATATATTATTGTACTTTGATATCATAATAGCACATGCCCAGTGATCATATTTCGACATATTTCTATGCAAGATTTATATATGATTTTGCATAGCTGAAATAGGCTCTATTGTTTCGGGATATTTAATTCTCGAGTGAGTCTCGATTGCGCACATTACCGATTGGATATATCAGAATATTTCCCGATCGGACATAGACCCAATCGGACACGAGTGGCCTTCACTTGGACACAGTACAATTGGACACGGTGCAAATGGACACGTTACAAATGGACACGAGATTGTGCACACGGTTCAATTGGACACAGTGCATTTGGACACCGTTCGTTTGGACACAGAAAGATGCGCACCGTTCATTTGGACATCGTTCGTTTGGACACCGTTATTTGCCCACCGTTCGTTTGGACACCGTTCATTTGCCCACCGTTCGTTTGGACACCGTTCATTTGTACACAGAAACATGCGCACTGTTTGTTTGAATATGTAACAGATGGAGAGAAATAAAAATCATTTTGGGAAAATATAATCAGTATTCTTATAATACTTTATACTGGTAAATCTATGTAAAATATGAAATCGTGAAAAGGAGATACATTTGAAGGTTATAATATCTGTCAAAATAAAATATATTCATACTTATATATCTCTGATACTGATGTCATTAATTTTACATTGCTTTTAGCACTTTGTTTAGCCTTTCGCATATTTGGATGTCATGCATGGATACAGTGGGTTCCGCCCCCCCTGCGGGGGGGCTCCACTTCCGGAAGATATAACCTAACCCAAACCTATTTCTTATTTAAAACAAAAATTTGGTGTGGATTACGTCGTATAATTTAAATCAAATTTTGGTGTCCAAACGAACGGTGTCCAAACGAACGGTGGGCAAATGAACGGTGTCCAAACGAACGGTGGGCAAATAACGGTGTCCAAACGAACGGTGTCCAAATGAACGGTGCGCATCTTTCTGTGTCCAAACGAACGGTGTCCAAATGCACTGTGTCCAATTGAACCGTGTGCAAAATCTCGTGTCCATTTGCACCGTGTCCAATTATACTGTGTTCAAGTGCACCACTCCCATCGGACACAGGCTCGATCGGACACAGGCTCAATCGGACACAGTTCCGATCGGACACATATGGTTGCAATCGGACACAGGCCCGATCGGACACAGTCCTCATCGCGAAGCTAGGTCAACCCTACAATTATTGTGGATGGGACGATAGGAAAATGTATGCGTGGACACAGTGGGTTCCGCTCCTACGGGGGGAGGGGGGGACTACTATCAAAAACTAGATACATTGATTTGCGTTGAACCTCGCTTCGCGTGGAAAATTGTAAATTTATGTGGAACCTTACTACGCATTAAGAAGTATATGCGTGTAGGCAGTATGTTCCGCTCTCCCTACGGGGGGGGGGGCTCCACTTCCAGAAGATATAATCTAACCCAAACCTATATATTTCTGATATACTGTGTCCGATCGGGATAATATCCGATTGCAACCATATGTATTCTATCGGGCCTATGTCCAATCAAAATGGCGTCCGATTGCAATCATATGTGTCTGATCGGAACTGTGTCCAATCGGGCCTGTGTCCGATCGAGCCTGTGTCTGATTGGTAATGTCCGTAATCGGGACGATTCCGAATTCTTCATGTATCACGAAGACAGAAGGAAGAGCAATTTTTTAGTAACATTTGAAATGCGTCCATACGGGTAACTTTTAATTATGCATTTTGCTGTATGTTTATGTCTTAATTTGATAATTTTATTATATTTTTCATTGCTATTTTCACTTTTATTATTTCTTATTCTTTTTCAATTTAATTTGATTAATTTGATTATTTATATAATTAATTTTTTTAATTTTTTTAAAATAATGATAATAATATGTAAACAAATCACTTACTTGATTTTATCTCTATTAATTGCCTCTTGCCAAATTGATTCCCTCCCAAATGAAAAATAAAAAATTATAAATAGAATTTTTTTTACAATATTGAATATATTTTGATAAAACTTCGCATTTTATTTATATATATATATATTTTTTTGTAAAATGTAAAATTTTTTATATGGGTATAACATTTTTATAGGAATAAAATGCATTTTTTCTATAACTCAAAACACTTATATTTTAAAATATATTTTTATATATAAAACAACAAGAGAAATATGCTTTAATAATTATTTTTGTGTTTATGTAAACTATAATTGCTCTTCAAAAATATAAAAAATAAATTATTCTCATTAAAAATTAAAAAATTATTACTTTATTATTATTAATAATAATTTTATCAATAATGTTAGTTTCATTATCAAGATGAATGAAATTATATTTAATTGATCAATAATCATGATATGTGATTATTTAGAGACAAAGCGCGCGTGTCAAATATGCCCCGATAAATTTGTGTCAAAGCATTGCTCTATTTTCAATCGTATGACAATTATTAAAACTTTAAAAATTATTGTAAATATAATGTCAACAAATTATGTATCAATTGTAACGAAAAAGACGAAAAATATACTCATATTGCATTTATTTACATATATTTATTATATATTAACGCTATCGTCTTTCTTGATTTAATTATACAGGGTGTTTCATAATTCCCCTTCACGAATTATTCTATACAGTACAGAAAAAATGCGGTACATTACATAAATTATGAAAAATTATTATTTAATATATTACTAATTTTATTTTAATATTTATGACATATATACGTGCATAAGTATTTATGTATGCATGTGTGCTCGCGTACGTATGAATGCGTATATGCGTGTGTGCGTTGAGCATGGCGCAAACTGTGTGTGCGCGTGTGTGTATATATGTATGTGTGCATGCGTATACATATCAATGAATTTGGAACAATATGACGTCTTGCGAACAAAGCGACATAGTCTAGCGGCGTATCAGTGAACCTGGAAAACGGCCTAGCAGCACAATCTAGCGGCGTATCAGTTAACATGGACAAACATGGCGTTTCGAAAAGTGACACATTTTTGGCCGAAAAATTAATATGAAATATCGAGATTTGTACATTAAGTGCATCTACCAGTGTCATTTTCATATTATTATATTCGGAAAAATCCGTGTTCTTGATTGATATGTTCATATGTTCTCGAAAGAATGGTCCGACGTACGAGATATTTCAAATTCATTTTCTAAAATTTTCAAAAATCATCCAGTAAATGATACACGGTAGCGTCTGTTTACAGTTTAGTAAACAAAAAGACGATGAAAGATATACTTAGCGAGACGCTACCGCGTCTCTTGATACGATTTGATATATATATTGGCACAAATTTTAATTTATTAAGATTGAAGGATCCTCGCTTTTATGCAATTTTAATTCGTCGAAGTTTTGGAAAATCCCCATTCTTATAATTAGAATATACCTCCGAAAAGAGGATGATAAAAAGAGAACTTGAAAACATTTATTCACTTATTTTGCAATATTCAATCTGAGCACTCTTGTTCTGTGTTGTGACTCGCGAGTTAGTTGTGCAAACCAGTGTCTTTAATCGGCGGCGTCTTTCGACAGTAAGTATACTAGGCCGGTTCTAACTCTGGTCCTCCGAGAGGTATGCGGAGTGAGAGAAAACCTTGCGCGGGAATGCGGGAGAATGCTAACAAGATAATAAAGTTTTTCTAACAAAATATCCAACAAACACAGTTGCATCAATAAAGACAATAATTTTTTCTAACGAATTATTCAAACAAACTAAAATCATTGCGATATCCTTTTCATTTTTTTTTTGTAAGAAGAGCCGTTTATTGGGGATCGTATGTTGGGACATGTTTATAATCGGCGCGGTATATTACAAAGGCGAGTGCCTATGTCCGGCAAATTTATATTATATTTATATTAATTATATTATATTTATATTTATATTATAAACAAATATAGCGTCTCGCAAGATTGCATGTGTATGTAGATTGTGGATTTGATGTAAGGTGAGATTTTTGCAAATCCCAGTCGACTCCTTTAATTTTTCCATCTCTTACATATCTATCTTATATGCAAGGAAGAGAAGCGAAAGAAATAGATAATCATTCTTTTCATTTTTTTTAACACATTTATTTACAAACAAAATAGAACCATCCTCTTCATTTCGTTTCTAGGAGGAGCCGTTTATTGGGGGTCGCAACGTCTCACATTACAAAAGTGACCGCCGATTCCGGCTGCTATAATTTATAAATAACATAAACAAAATAGAACTATCGCAGTGTTCTCTTTATTTTTTTTCTAGGAAAAGTCGTTTATCGGGGGTCGCAACGTTTATAAATAATATTGTTAGTATCCTGCCAACTTCACGATTCCTTCCTTCCGCAAAGTTGCGGCAATGTTCGTCGATTGGTAATAAAGACGATTTGTTCAATAAAAAGATCGTAATTATATCTACAGGTAACCGTGAGAAAGATACAGGAAGATCGGTGATGAAACGACGACGGTCTCCTCGAGATGACAAAAATAAATAGATATCCCTTAGTGGAATTTTTCAGCGAAAAACTAAAAGATACCGACAAGATAACAAGATAAAGTTCTTCTAGTAAAATACCCAACAAACATAGTTGCACATAATGACAATAATTTTTTCTAACAAAATATTCAACACGACTGCATCCACAGCAATAAAAATAATCATAAGAAAATAAAATTTTCTCTAACATGATCACGTGCAAAGGAACCATCGAACCAATATCGAACTCACCAATCGACGATCACTACGAGTAAAATATAAAAAGTAGGAGAAACACCCCGCCTAATGAGGACACTGGCATAATTTTTAATTCGTTAAAGTTGGAAGATCCCCACTTATGCACAAATCCAATTAAACCTTAGAGAAATCTCACTCCTACGCAATTTTTTCTCGCGGTTCGTTGAATGAAGTAAAATGTTTTCTATTCGAATACAAACAGAGCACTGAAGCACATATTTGTGGATCCACATTAAAATTCCGCGTAAATCTAAGTATTTTAAAGTATTTTTAACCGTTTTTTATTTTATCTGACATTAATGTATTTTTGTACAACATAATTATCGACAACGCATTCGGCTCGTATAGTGGTTTTTATAATTTATATTCATATTTATATCTATATTTTATTTACATGACTCACAATTGTGCGATATTGCTAATTTTGATATTTGTATTACGCTGAAGAAGGTCCAAAAAAGGGACCAAAACATTCGTTTCGTTTTTTGAATATAGTTTAAAATATGACAAATGTCTAATTTATAACTAATAAAATATGCGCTCCAACCAGCGCTGGCTCTAAATTGCCATTTGTACATTAATTAGTATTGATTTTAAGAACGTATATTTACAACTTAATTGTTTTATAAAAAATCTATCTAGGCTCGTGAGCTCACAATTAAACAAAAAAGATCACAGGAAACATATTTACGATCAGTATATATATATATATATATATATATATATATATATATATATATATATTTAATAAAATAATTGTAGAAATATTTGAACCAAATATAAAAAATGGTAAATATTTGGATTAACGTACCCACCTCCAATGACTTTGACCTTGACATGTTGTCAAATACACTGTCCTGAGTAACATCCAAGAGGTTTTAGCCATCGCTCGTTGTTCATTAAAAAGTTATTAACAAAATAAGTTTAACGAATGGAATGTAATCCTCTGATACCATGTACATGACATAAATTTTAGTTTTAAATCAGATATAGGTTTGGGTTAGATTATATCTTCCGGAAATGAAGCCCCCTCCGTAGAGGGGGGGGGGGGGGAGCGGAACCCACTGCATCTACGCATATTCTTTACGCGAAACTAGGTCCATCCTATAATTGTGTAAATAGGATAGTGGAACCCATATAGAACTTTGCTTCGCATAAAGTATATGCGTGGACACAGTGGGTTCCGCCCCCCTTACGGCGGAACTTCACTTCCGGAAAATATAACCTAACCTAAATCTAACTTTAGTTTTAAATTAGAAATAGGTTTTGGTTAAGGGGATCCTAAAGTGACGGCCGAACTCCGACGGGTTAGCGCCCTCACTAAGCGCAACTAAAATTATCGATAATGCCGACCGAAATTATCGATAATATCAATAATTTATTTCCGCTGTTACCGATATTAATATTTCTGCATGTTTTATGCATATTTGAAAGAGAATTGTGTTCAATATGTTGAAATCAGACATCGTGTATTTCTACTGCTCTATTGCCTCGCACGCATATCTAAGCGTATCTAAGCGTATAGATAACAGTATAACATAGACACGTGTCTGCCTTTATTGCATATTTGAACACAATTGCACACATTATTTATATGGACTTATATGTATATATATATATATATATATATATATATATATATATATATACAGGGTGACCCATTTTAACTTAGGCAGCCAAATAACTCGAAAAATAAGCACACTACGAAAAAATGTTTAGAATCAAAATTTTGTCATTTCGAGGGGGACGTACAATGACGTTAAAATGAGCCCCCCCACCCCTTCCCCTGGGCGGTGAGGGGGGGCAAGTTTGAAATCTTAAATGGGAACCCCTATTTTTTATTGCATATTCGGAATCTTTGGCTAAAAACACATACAATTTGTCTGAAACATTTTTCTCGATTCATGATAGATGGCGCTGTAATCGACGAAATTCAATTTCTTCGATTTCTCTTACTGAGAACCCATGCTTACGATTCTGCAATAAATTAACAATAAAAATACCACGTTTTCATTGTTAATACTCGAAATTAGTCTTAAAACAAACTTCTCATTATTTTTTATTACTCATTAATTACTTCTCAAGAAACTGCTTTTAGCGTAACCTGCCCTTTAGGCAACTTGAATGGTGCAAAGTACCGAGACATTTTGGACTTTCCATCTGATGGAGTTCCTCTAATATGGGGATTTTGATGAACCATAGCCAAAACTGCGAGCAATCTAGGGTCATTATTATTATGAAGTCTATTCCTTCGCCTTTCGCGATGAAGTGGATTATTACGAGATCTCCTTTCAATGTTTATAATTTGTTGATCAGAGTACTCTGCGTTGATACCACTGCTT
>NW_027223343.1:2122285-2182218 GCF_030449975.1 Polyergus mexicanus
AAAATTTGGTTTTGCGATCATTGCCTCTGCGCCATATCATCCATCCCAATGTGTCACGAGCTTAATATTAACGTGATTGCGCACATTTTCCATCGTTTTGCCAAATACCGCATTATTCATTAATTTATATAAATTTTTTTCAAAATCATTTTTCGCGAGTGTTCGGAATTGTGTATTCAGTTCGATATAACTGTGAAGCCATGGAGATTGCGAAAACTGTAATATTCGATGTATTTTTGTAACGCGAAGTCCGTGTCGCGTGCATTGCTGCAGGTTGCGGTAATGTATTACGTAACGTTTCTTATCGTATAAGGTTGCGAGCAGCTTATCCTGCCGCTTACCAGGTGGTTTGTCGCGTGTCGGGCAAAACGGTAGATCAGTGTGCGCATCGTGAACACGTTGCGGATACTCGAGATCGACTTCAAGGATGTAGCCTATAGGCGAATCGAGCGCGATCGATGATGTATCAAAATCGGATACGTTGTCGACCCATCGAAAATCTGCATAGGGCAAGGGTTGGCACATTGCCCATCCGTACAAATTATTTACATCAAAGTAGGTAAGATACGTTGAAGGTTTCGATGGGTCGTACGACTGCATATACTTATTATTAGCATGTGCGTATCTGTTGGAACATTGACTCAAACCACCGCGTATTCCGCGTTCGATAAATAAAACCATGTCGATATCCGTAAGCAATTCGAATGTAATATTTGTATGCTTCAACATGGCATCCCACGTATATCCGGGAAGAGTGTAGTAATACGCAGAGTCGAGCCCATAACTTTTAATACAACTCTCGCGGAAATTTTCAAAAATGTCTGCTAATAACAAGACATCAATTTTTAGATACAAGTCGCTATATTCGCCCAGCGTTCGAATGGAGAACCGCTCCCACACGTTCTCGGCGTGCGCGTAATCGCTCTCGGATATCGTGTCACCGGTCATCTGCGCGTGAGTTGCATACCGAAGCATTTTCTTCATCTCATCCATCATTATTTGCAGCGTTTGCACATTCGTCTCGAGCGTGACTATTTTTTTCTCAAGTTCTTCCTGTCTGTCTTCCAAAAGCTTGACACGTGTTTCCACGTACTGTTTGTTTGCTGCATCAGTATCATCTTCCGGTTGCGCTACGCGTCGTATCTTGCGCGACCTTGCGTCAAAGCCGGAGGCTGTCTGACACAGAGCGTTATCGCGCACGTAATTTCTTAGTAATCCATTCCATTGATAGTATGAGTTGCTGGGTGTTCCCAACGATAATCCAAATTTATTAATCGACATTTCGATACAAACAATAATAACAGACTGACTCGTTTCGCCGACGCATAGATTAATTTATAATAAGGCCAGCTTCGTAAAGTTCCTCGATAATTGATAATATTTCATTGTCGTGGGCATTGTTGCCGGCTTGACGCGAAGCTTCCAGCAATCGCAAGCGATCTACCAACTCGTTGGGATCATTCCAATGCACGTAATTGATCTTATTATCGTTTAACGTCATAGCGCGCGGTATGTTTATACCTCTTCCAGCTTTTTTTCCAGGCGCTATTATATTTTTAATAGAGATTAATGGTGCTATTATATTTTTATACTTGTATCCCTTGTTACTTAACACTGGATTACGCATATCATTGCCACGTCTATGTGCATTTGTCGCCAGTAATATATTTTTGTATTTAATTTTATCATCATCATTGTATACGTCACCGTCGGGTATTCTCTTGAAAATCAACTCATAGAGACCTGGTGTTCCCATGTATCTTATTCCACCGATAATTATATTGTCATCTTTATCCACATCAAAAATTTGATCACCAAGCATCATTCCTTCGTTGCAAAATTTAACACCGTAAACATAATCCATACTGTTATTTTTATCTTGACTCAAAATAGCTCCAACATATTTTTGCCCTAGTGGACCCAGATGTGTGCGCAATGTATTTTGACCCTCGGACGTTTGTAGCAGATGTTGAACCGATGTCACAAGCGTTTCAGGCGTGGTTTCGAAAACTTCTTCCACATACGGAGACGATCTTTCGTGCAATATTTGACTCGATTGTACATCTTTTATCGGAGTAGAAGTAATCACATTCGATAATTGTTTCATTCGCTTACGTTTCGATTGATTTGGAGTAGAAGTTATTAGCGAACCGTTCAATGATATATTTGACCTTGTTCGCTTTGTTCCAGACTCTTTTTTCAGATGCTTGTCTTCGAGCATACTCGATGGTTCGATTTTCGCTTCATTAGATTCCACATTGATTGTATTTTCGACAAGTTGTTTTAGAGGTTTGATAATTGGTTTAAAGCGCCTCTCCAATGCGACGTCTTCCTCCATTTGACCGGTTTTTAAAGAACGATATTTTTTGCGGATTGATTCACTCGTTTTTACAATCTCTCTCGCAATCTTCTCACGATCGTCACTGTCAATCGTCGTCGTCATGTTGCTCGATCGATGTATCGATAGCGACTAACCACTTTAGGGTATTGCAAAATCGTTAAATCCTTTTCGATATCTTCCATTAGTCTGTAAACTGTCTTTATCAATCACTACAAATCCATACTTGTGTTGCCAACATTTCTGACAGAATGCGCGAAAATCGCTGTAAGACATGTCAGTATTTACATGATCGTTGTATACATGTTTCAAGTTTGTACCATCTTGTTTAAATAAAATCAGTAAATTTGCATTGTCCCGTATAAGATGCTTGGGTATCTTGGCATACGTTTGACAAAGATAGAAACAGTCGACGCTCGAGTGTCGACTCATTGCAAAGTACTCTCTTATCGTATCTTGCTTATCGCACGCCACGTCGTCAAAGATAAAAATGGAATTCGGAAGCGCCTCGCTCGGTGGAATAACGTCACTATTATTAGAGAATGTAAAATAGCCAATTTCATCGATCGATAATAGCAAATTTTCCAAGTATCGATATTTCGGTTGTTGAAGCGATTTCGAATATACGTACACATTCTCGAAATGTACACCGTGTGGACTTTCTATCAAACTTATCAACACGTTAGTTTTACCGCAATTCGAAGGACCGCAAATGATACCGCGTATAGTAGTCGGCAGCATGTTTCCATGCTTGCGTATTTCTTTCTCGGACATTACTCGTGTTTTATCGTCAAAATTTATCACTTTGATTATCGTCGCTTGTCGCGCGAACCGCATGTCTGCTCTCGCAAATCTCAAATCAGATTTTGGAAAATGAGTCATCGGGGCCCTATTTATAGAGGCGCACCGAATCGAAACCGCTCAGTCTCAAAAATGTTTCTTCTTCTATCGGTTGACAGCGATATTCTCGAGCTTACCACCGAGCAGTTACAGATTATCTCCAAGATTGTTTTACTGCGAGACTTTGGTAGCTACGTGGAACAATTGTGGGACAGGCTTCCCAAACATATAAAAGCTGACTCAGAGGTTCAACAGTATCGTCGATGCACGCGACATTATAATTTGTCGTGGCAACAAACACATTTCGACGGTCCAACACCGTTAATAAAAAATTGTGACAAATGTCAGCAAAAATTATAAGAGGTAGCGGTTTGTTAAATCGTGCGATAAACGCACTTCCTATCGAATTACATATTCCAGGCTATCAGTTTTGCGGACCAGGAACTCATTTAGAAACACGATTGGCTAGAGGCGATCGAGGTATCAATCCATTGGATGCCGCGTGTCGCGAGCACGACATAGCTTATTCCCGAAGCAACGATCTTGGTCGACGACACGTTGCGGATAATATACTCGCTACGAAAGCGCGAACGCGTATTACCGCGAGAGATTCGACTCTTGGCGAAAGAGCAGCCGCTACAGCTGTTTGGGCGGCTATAAAGACAAAATTCGGTATGGGGCTGAAAACAAAAAAATCATCGATGAAGAAAAAGACTGCGAAAAAACGAATACTTCCTATAGCGAAGCGCGGTGGTATCTTACCAATTTTACCATTATTGGGAGTTCTCGGTTCGTTGGCTGGCGGAGCAGCTGGAATCGCGAAGGCGGTGAACGATAGCAAGGCGACGCAACGTCAGCTCGAAGAAATGCAGCGTCATAATCGCGCCATGGAAGGTCACGGACTTTATCTCGCTCCATACAAGCGTGGACGAGGGTTCTCAACAGCAGCCAAGAAAAAAAAAATGTCAAAATAAAAATGCCTGTCGGTGTAACAACCAATGTACAATTGGAACAGCTTGCAAAACGTATGCGTATACAATTTTTTAGAGGTGTTTTCATGCGCAATAATTTACCGATAAACGGTGTACGACGAAATGAGAGCGGTATCGTCAATTTGGATGAGGTCGATGGTTCCGGTACTCATTGGGTTGCGTATGCAAAGAGGGGAGATCGTGTAGTATATTTCGATAGTTTTGGAAATCTGCGACCACCCAAGGAATTAGTGCGATATTTTGGACAGAATGTTGCAAATATAGAATACAATCACACGGCCTATCAAAATTATAATCAAAGTATTTGTGGACAATTGTGTCTTGGATTTCTTCAAACGGTCGATGATCGATATAAATTTAAAGCCTGACAATTCACCATCGCAACTCAGTATTCGTTTGACAGTTTTCCAGCATGTCACTTACACTTACGTTGACCGGCAAGAGTAGCGCGCTTGCTGTAAGTTACTTTCCGGCTATAGATTTAGACGATGGCGATTACGAGCTTGGTTTAACGGACTTTGAAACGTATCATACGATATCGAACGTGAATTCTTGGAATAATAAATTTTATTTTGATAACGACGATAAGGAAATTACGATTCCTGAGGGATCGTACGAATTACACGCTATAAACGAATATCTCCGACATGCAATTTTACGACATCGACGCGTAGTTGATTCCAACGATATTGTTGATGACGAAGAACACGATGAATATCCAATAACGCTTCGCGCTAATCATAATACGCTAAAAAGTGAAATCAAATGTGTCTATAGAATAAATTTTAGTAAACCGGGCAACGTTGGATCGTTGTTGGGATTCTCGTCGAATCGTATATTACAGCCTCGGAAATGGCACGAATCGGATGTACCAATAAATATTATTAGCGTAAATATTATTCGTATAGAATGCAGCGTAACCACTGGCGCGTACAGCAATGACAAGCGCGTACACACGATACATGAATTTTCACCGAGCGTGCCGCCAGGATATAAAATATCGGAAACGCCAGCACAGATCATTTATCTACCGATCGTCGCACGGAGCATTACTGATTTAACGATACGCATTGTTGATCAAGAAGGACATTTGCTCGATTTTCGAGGAGAGGAAATTACCGTAAGATTGCATATACGGCGGCGGCAAAAATAAAGCCTTTGACAAATGAAATGCTTGTGTTGAACGGAAGCACGGAGCACGCGAGAGACAATATCTTTGCGAGGGACAATATTTTTGCTAGAAGGCGAGTGACTACTGTATCGGGTGACAATAATCAGATATCTGGTTACGCTAAAAAGAAGCTCAGCGCGTTGAATCGCGAGTTTTTAAAATCATTGGGATTCGTCGTACGAAATACATAACAATATGATTGACATCTTGAATATCGGAGATGAGCCGATCTTTGACGACCGTATCATCAAGATTGAGACTCATACGTACAATCCATACGCCAACACAACGCTTGGATATAGCGACGAGATACGGATACCGATACAACATCAAGATTTGTACACGTTACCATGTGAAAGTTTTCTATACGTCGAAGGAAAGTTGATGGTGCGTAAAGTAGCTGAAGAGGGAAGAGTGGTATTGGGAAACAATTGTGTCGCGTTTATGTTTGATGAACTTCGATATGAACTCGACGGTGTGGAGATTGACCGCAACAGAAACGTTGGAATAACTTCTACGATTAAAAACTATATCTCTCTAACAACCGAGAAAGGTAAAATCTTGGGGAATGCTGCGTGGAATATGTCACATAATGCTGTTGAATCTTACTTCAATTCTTGCGTGCCGCTAAACATACTATTGGGTTTTTGTGAAGATTATAAGCGAATTGTGATCAACGCTCATCACGAATTAATTCTGATACGTTCGCGCAACGATAACAATTGCATATTTGGACATGCTTCGGCTGAAGCTGATATCGAATTATTCAAGATACAATGGCGTATGCCACATGTAATATTGAGCGAGGTCAATAAACTATCCTTGCTGCGCGCGTTGGAAAGCGGGCGATACTTGAATATCAGTTTTCGCTCTTGGGATCTATACGAATTTCCTCTATTGCATAATACGACCAAGCATTCGTGGACCGTGAAAGCCGCCTCTCAGCTGGAGAAGCCGCGATACGTGATCTTTGCGCTGCAGACTGGTAGAAAAAATGCTGTGTCAAAAGATATTACTACATTCGACGACTGCAAATTGACCAACGTTAAACTCTATCTGAACTCGGAATTTTATCCCTACGATGATTTGAATTTAGATTTCGATAAAAATAGATTCGCCCTCTTGTTCGATATGTATTCTCGTTTTCGCAAATCTTATTACGGATGTGATAATGATGATGTGTTATTAAACATTTCAAAATTTCTACATTGCGGTCCTCTCGCGGTTATCGATTGCTCGCGACAAAACGAGTCTGTCAAAAATTCCACCGTGGACGTGAGATTAGAGTTTGAGTGCAAGGAGGATATACCGACAAATACTACCGCCTATTGTCTCATCTTGCACGATCGCGTTGTCGAATATTGCCCATTGACCAACGTAGTTCGTAAAATTACCTAAATCAGCAAATATCCCCTCCAATGTCAAAATATATAAAGATTGAGATTTTGACGATCGGCAACAGTCTTACATCGTTCTTGCAATTGTACGGTAATATTATCAGCATGATCGCGCCAACGTTTGTGGATCTGCAGGGATTCATTATCGGGAGAAACTTTGTCGTGAAGGAAGTAGCGATATTGAGAAATGGATCTGTTCTCTCTCATTACTTTTTTGCAAGTCCCGTACCATGGCGTGCGCTTACAAAATCTGAGAGATGCCAAGCTTCATGGTTAATCGGACATCACCATGGACTTCAATGGGAGGATGGAAACATTCCATACAGCTTCGCTAGGCGTTTAATTACGAGAGCTGTGATGGGCGCGACGGAAGAGGAAGATGGAGCATCTCCTATCGTGTACGTTAAAGGATGCGAAAAACGAGAATGGCTGGTCGATATACTTGACGATGATGCGAGAAACGACGTTATTATTGAGACCTTGGATGCGGACTATGAAGATATCACTTCGTTAAATAAGCTAGATGTTATTAATACTATGCGCTGTGAAAAACATTTGAAAAATTGCGCTTTACAAAATGTATTTAAAATATTCAATTGGTGGACGAATCATCATAAAGATTCGCCCAAACATTATTTAGAATAAACTATTGTTAAAATATATTTTATTCTCTCTTATTCTTCCCTTTTCCTCTTTCATATCCCAGTATGCGAGTATTAAATTTCAGTACGTGACGTTAGATAGCAGCGTCAGCCACCTTATCAGGCTATGAATGTTACATTTCAGTACATGCACATAGACTTTAAATATTTGAATGGTGTATAAATAATTGTTTTGTCGTTCGTTAGCCGTTCAATAGTTGTTCAAAACCGTTCGATAGTCGTTCAAAGCCGTTAAAAGCCGTTCGATAGCCGTTCAAAGCCGTTCGATAGCCGTACAATAACCGTTCGATAGTCGTTCAAAGCCGTTCAATAGCTGTTCGATAGCCGTTCAATAGTCGTTTAAACCGCTCGATAGTCGTTCAAAAGCCGTTCGATAGCTGTTCGATAGCCGTTCAAAAGCTGTTCGATAGTCGTTCAAAGCCGTTCGATAGTCGTTCAAAGCTGTTCAATAGCCGTTCAAAAGCTGTTCAAAGCTGTTCGATAGCCGTTCAATAGCCGTTCATAGCCATTCGATTGCCGTTCGATAGTGGTTTACATATTATAATAATATATTATTCATATTTAAAAGACTTTAGATATTTGCTCGTGGAAACATGCTAACATTTGTTTTGTTATCAAGAGCTGAG
Organism: Polyergus mexicanus; assembly: GCF_030449975.1. NCBI lineage: Eukaryota > Metazoa > Arthropoda > Insecta > Hymenoptera > Formicidae > Polyergus > Polyergus mexicanus. The sequence continues at coordinate 2,130,312 of NW_027223343.1, forward strand.
AGTAAGCGTGCGGACGCTATCTCTCTTTCAAGTGCATGCGGACGCTCTCTCTCTCGCACCGCCTCGCGTATGCTCTCTCTCTCGCACCGCCTCGCGCTATTCTTCTCCCACGCCCATAGAATATCATTAGCGCTATCCTTCTCTTACACATTGCGGACGCCTCGCGCTATCTCTGTCACACCTACTCGCGGCATCGTACCTTCGCGTTCCCTCTTCCCCGCGGCCCCCGCGCCAACCGTTCCGCCGCGGTCCCCCTCCCCCTCTCCGCGGACCCCGCGCCAACCGTTCCGCCGCGGTCCCCCTCCCCCTCTCCGCGGACCCCGCGCCTACCGTTCCGCCGCGGTCACCCTCCCTCTCTCCGCGGACCCCGCGCCACGGTTCCCCTTCCCCTCTCCGCGGACCCCGCGCCAACCGTTCCGCCGCGGTCCCCCTCCCCCTCTCCGCGGACCCCGCGCCAACCGTTCCGCCGCGGTCCCCCTCCCCCTCTCCGCGGACCCCGCGCCAACCGTTCCGCCGCGGTCCCCCTCCCCCTCTCCGCGGATCCCGCGCCTACCGTTCCGCCGCGGTCACCCCCGCGTGACGTCATTCCCACCCCATGACGTCACCCCCCCCGTGATGTCATACCCCCGTGACGTCATACTCACCCCTCCCGTGACATCACCCCCCCCTGACGTCATTCTCACCCCGTGACGTCCCCCACCCCGTGACGTCATGCCCCCCCCGCCCCGGTTTCCCCTCACCCCTCACCCCCCCTCAGAGGACCATGGCTTAGAACCGGCCTAGATACACTACTACGGTCGATATTTTGAATTCGTGAGTTTTGCGAACGTCGAGTCACGCGGCGGTATATCGATCGAGATTATTAACTGACTTGAATAACGGAGTGACAGTAATGGAGTCGTATCAAGCAAACGATTTTACCACTGCCGAATTGAGAGAGGTTCTTCGCGAGAAAGGAATATCTACGGGAGGAACAAAGGTCGAACTCATCCGGCGGTTGAAGGAGAATAATCTGGCTGCATGGGAGAGGCTCTGCGAGCAGCGGGGACGAGCAGCGCGTTCGGACGGCGCCGCGACTTTGGTTGACGTGCATGTGGCTGGCGAACGGAACGATGCCGCCGGGGGAGCGGAGACCGGTGACAATACTCTGAGACGAGAGAATCAAGTGAGCAGGACGGCATCAAGGTCGGAGGACGGCGATGATGCGATGCAAAGGGAACTTACTTTGCTACGTCGAGAGCGAGCGATTTGGGAAAGTGAGGAACAGTTGCTCCGACGAGAAGTGGAAATAATGCGGAGCGCATCGACGATGACGGCGATGACGAGTGGCAGCACTATTTCGGCGTTTGGAGGCGTTAGAGGCATCAAGGAGTTGCTGCCTGAATTTGATGCGGCGGACGGTACTTTTTGGAGATGGAAGCAGCAACTGGAATTGTTGAGACGCACATATCAACTAGACGAGAATTCGACGAAAGTGTTGATTGGCTCTCGGCTGAAGGGCCGTGCGTTATCGTGGTTTTATTCGAAAGCCGAGTACGTGACGTTAAACCTAGAGGATCTTCTGGTTTGACTTGCGGCCAGGGAAGCTGTCGTTAAGAAGAGAATTTGAGTCCCGCGTATGGAGAGGAGACGAGCCGTTTTGCGATTACTACCACGAAAAAATAATATTCGCGAACCGCATACCGATCGCGGAAGACGAGTTGCTGGATTACGTCATTGAGGGAGTAACAGATCCACGTTTGCAGGATCAGGCGCGCCTCATGAACTTTTGATCGGGGACGGAGTTATTAAAGGCGTTCGAAAAAATCCAAATGAATCACAGGAGAATCGATACCAGGCCAAGGAAGGAGGGAGCGAGGATGACCGGCGGAGGAAGGATCGAGACGTCGACAAGAGGAAAACAGATGAAGCGCTTCCGGTGTCATGAGATGGGGCATATTGCAACCCAGTGTAAGCGATCGCCGGTGAAACGGGCTTGTTATTCGTGTGGATCGCCGAGACATTTAGCGAGGAAATGTCCGAAGCAAAATCGGTCCGCGGCGGAAATGTCAAATAACTGTGCGAATTGCGTCGGCTAATGTTGTACAATCTGCTGTGTTGTTAAAGCCTTATATGTTTGTTGTTAAAGTCGTAGCCAGAAATGAGAGCGGCGGTACGGATAATTATGTTCTTGATGCGATGATCGATTCGGGCTCTCCGATTAGTCTTATTAAGGACGAGATAATTCGAGGCGACTCGCGTTTACTTACGGACGAAAACGTCGGTCAATTTTGCGGAATTAATGGCTCGCGGCTGAGAATTAACGGTGTCGTTTACGCTGATCTAGATGTAAAGGGTGTACGCGTGAGGTTAAAGTTTTATACTGTCCCGCACGATACCATGGCGTACAATGCGCTACTAGGCAGAGATTTTTTGAGTCATCCGTCACTGCGTGTGACATTGGGAAAGGATCTCGAGATTGTGAACGCGGAGGAAGCGCGCGTTGTTCACCAAATGATGCACATCGAATACGGTGATGGTCTTGTTCGCTCACACGATGAATTACGAATTAATCCGGTTGTTGGCGAAGATGCGGCTGCAAAGATTTGCAGGATCTATGAATCTTGTTATTTGAATAATCTTCGAGCGGAGAAACGCGTGCCGGATTTTGAAATGATTATTGCGCTTAAACACGAACAACCTATAAGTATGCGTCCACGGAGATTATCGTTCGCGGACAAGGAAGCTTTGCGTAAAATCTTAGACGGTCTTTTGGAAAAAACTATTGTTCGACCTAGTAATTCGCCATATGCTAGCCCTATTGTCTTGGCAAAGAAAAAAGATAATAGTGTTGTGCCTCCGGAGAGGCACGGTAGTTGGGATCGTTTGCCGGAAGGAATTTGGGAATTCGGGCTCCGCCTGAGAACTTTATTTAAATAATTCGGACACTTTCCACATTAAATAAATAGATTAATATCAGATTTATTTGTGGTTTGGTTTATTTACAATGTTCCCGCACTTTCGCTCACGTCGCGTATCACGATAACGGTTATCTTAACGTGCGCGTGTCTAGAGTCGAGTTTCGGTCTCGAGACTCGCCTCTCGCTTCTTCGTGTATATTTCTGCCGACTGCGTGGCTATTTAATATTATAATAATTATTGATATTCGTTTTGACACTCGCGGTTGTTAGAGATATTACTCGCGTAAAGGAATAAAGATTGCCCGCGTAATATTAATTAATGATCGAGACTGCCCGCGTAATATTAATGGTAAAGACTGCCCGCGTAATATTTATGGTAAAGACTGCCCCCGTTCGTTAGCGGTGGGCCTTTTTATTAACTCCCCTTGGTTTCCCAGGAGGGGATCGTTTAGCGACAAGACCATGCGTCGTGTCGCTCGATTTTGCGGCAAGATCCGGATGCAAGCTAAGGAGTTCTAAGTAGGACTTCTTTGCTTGCATTTTCGCAATTTCCTTTCTGCTTTTCGGTAGGACTTCTACGTTGCATTTTCGCAACATCCTTATTCCGCGTGCCTTGGTTTCCGCGTTTTCGTAATGGGTGATTGCGCGGTCGCTCGGGCTTCGCGCGTGGCTCGCGTTGTCAGCGCTTCGTTCGGTCAACGTTCGTAACGTGATCTGTATTCGCGTTACATGTTGAGCAATATCTTATTGTATAAAATAATATCTCTCTAAAATAATATGTATCTAATAATTCGTATATAGCCTTCTCGGGCTATAACATCCGTCCCCCGTAAAAAAAAAGAAAAACGGAGGTGTAAAAGTGACGTTTTTCGCAAAACACACTTATTTTAAAAATTATTTTTTCTTATTCTAATGTACAACATTTTTCCCGTATACAATATGAGATATAATCGTTTCTTATTATTCCTATACTTATCTAAAATCGTGTACTTAGACTTCGTTTTAGTATGGGTTTTGGGAATCTGTAGGACATACGTGGTTCGTCTTCTTCGTATATCCTGACTGACGGTCGTTTTGTATATTTCTTTTTATTTTTTACAATTATATAAATTATTAATATTATTATAATTATTGTGGTTATTCCACTCGTCGCCATAGGATATACGAATTGTTTTTTCGTAAAGAATTTGTCATTATTGTCCTGTAAATCATTGCTTATATCTTTCAATTTATTTCTTAATTCTGTTAATTCTGAATGCTGTACGATATTCTGTTGTTTCGTGTCTAGTATGTCTGTATTGTCTCGTAAAAATGTAATATTAATTTCCGGTAAATACGTTTCTATTTCGTTACCTTGTATGACTTCTTTTGATTGGATCGTCATTTCTGTTGTTATTAATTTACATTTATTTTGGAGGGTAATTTGCCCTGTTCCTTTAATTACTTTTCTAATCTCGTTATAATTTTCGCATTGAATTATTATTGATTGTTCGCGTACAGTTGAGTATAGCCAAGTAAGTGGCTGTTGCAACGATATCCATATTGTTTCTGTCGCAATTACATGTTTACGTTTGCAAGCCTCGTTTTGGTTTTGTGGTTGCAAGTACATTTATGGTGGAATTCTGGTTTTATTTGTTCGCACATCTCGTTGGTTTGTTGGATGTATTGGTTTATTTGCCATGCCTTGTCGTTTAGCGTTGTTATCTCTAATTTAATAACTAATTTCCACGTTTTTGTTGCTTGCTGTAATTGCCCGATTTTCTCGAAATATATGCCGGGGTTGTGTAGGAATTCTTGGATTTGGTAAGGTGAATCCGTTTCATGTTGCCCCGTGCGACTCTCGGCCTGTCGGCTGTTCCAGCTGACGAGTATCCTGCAATTTTATATTAAAATGTTTCATATAACCGTCTTATCGGCTCTCATTTTATGAGTTTCAGCTTTCTTCTTGCTAGCTTTTAGCGTCGGTTAGTTTTTTATTCAGTCGCGGTTTACTGAGTATCCGACTAACATGGTGTGCGCAAATTTAGTCAATCGTTCGCGTTATCTGCCTTCCTTGGAGGGCGAGATTGACGAGACTGGTGAGGGTGCGGTGTTGGTTATTGTGCCTCAGACCGATATGGATATGGTTGACGATGGGTACGACGGTTCCTTTTTGGTTTCTAGTTATGAACCTCCTGATGGGTTCATTTCGCTGTTGCGTCGACTTTGGCTGGAGGTGCCGGTACGCCTTCGAGGGCGCGTTTTTCGCGACCATCTCCGTCCTATTGAACAAATGCGTCGCGCTTTGGAGCGGATGCGGTCGTTCCAGTAACGAATAAGTAAGTTCTTATTCTAATTTTCTATAAATTGTTTTAATTTATTTGTATGCATGCGCACCGCTTTTCTTCCTTTTTTAATTGTATAATTCACGTCCGAATTTTTCTCAATTATTACATACGGTCCGGTCCATAGGGATTCAAGTTTCTTAGATCGTCCGCGTCGGAGCGTCTCGTCGTAAACTAATACTTTGTCTCCGACTTTAAATTTTATTTCTCTAGTATTTTTGTCGTATTGTTTTTTGGCTTTGAATTTTTCTTCTTTGATATGCTCTTTTGCGAGCTGATTCGTTGCCCTTAGTCTTTCTTTCAATTCTTGCGCGTAATCGTCATAATTATATGTTGGTTTAGGCGGTCTCGTCAGTGACGTAGGTAAATCCGCTTGGTGCCCGTAGACTAATTCGAAGGGTGTATACCCCGTAGCTGTGTGTGGCGTCGTATTATATGTGAACATTGCGAACGGTATCCATTCGTCCCAGTCTGTCTGGTCTTCGTTTATGTAGTGTCTTAAATATTCTGCTAATGTTCGATGCGATCGTTCTAACGCGCCATTACTCTCCGGATGATAGGCAGTTGTTTGTATTTTATTTATTTTTAATAATTTACATGTATTTTTAAATATGTCGCTGAGGAAATTTGTGCCTTGATCCGTTAAAATTTTTTCCGGTATTCCGTGTTCAAGTACAATTTTTGTAACGAATTCTTTACTAACCGTGTTCGCTTCTTGGTTTGGAATCGGTATCGCTTTGCTGAATTTCGTTAAATTGTCTTGGAATGTTAAAAGATATTTATTTCCGTTTGTTGTAACTGTTAGCGGTCCTACAATATCTAACGCGCATTTTTCGAACGGTTTAGTAGGCGTATCCGTAATTATTAACAGTACTTTATTTTTTCGCGATAATTTATTTTTCTGGCACAATTCGCATTTTGCGATGTATTTTTCTACATCTTTCGTTATTCCTGGCCAATTATAATTTAGGCGGATTCTTTTTATCGTTCGTTCAACTCCTTGATGTCCTCCTGTGGGTGCATCATGATATTCATATAATATCTGCTTCTTGTCTTCCTCTGTATATATTTTTTCTTCGTCGGAGTTTGTTTCTTCTTCTATTGCGAGGATTTCTCGTTCTTCCTCTTCTGTTTTATGCGCTTCTCTTGTTACATTGCGGCTCAGTGTATCGGCGTTCGCGTTCGCTCGTCCGGCCTTATGAATGATTTCATAATCATATTCTTCGAGTTTTAATCTCCATCGGATTAATCTTGATCCGGGATCATTCACATTAAATAACCAGATTAATGGTTTGTGATCGGTTACAATTTTGAATTTCGTACCATATACGTATGGCCTAAAATGTTTTACAGCCCATACAATCGCTAATAATTCTTTCTCGGTTGTATTGTAATTCTGCTCCGCCCGCGATAAAACTCTGCTGGCGTAAGCAATTGGTCGGTCATTGCCTACTTTTCCTTGTGACAATACTGCTCCGATTGCATAGTCGGAAGCATCAGTGGTCACTATGAATTCTTGATTGAAATCTGGATACATTAGCACTGGCGCTGTCATTAATCTTTCTTTTAGTATTTCGAAAGCATTTTGCTGTTCCATAGTCCACTCGAATTTTTCCGTTTTCTTCGTTAGTTTCGTCAGTGGCTTGGCTATTTTTGAAAAATCCTCTATGAATTTTCTGTAGTATCCGGCTAGTCCTATGAAAGATTGTATATCTTTTACTTTCTTCGGCGTCGGAAATTCTTTTATCGCGGTTAGCTTTGACGGGTCCGGAGATATTCCATTCTCCGAAATAATGTGACCTAGATAAATTACTTCTTTGCGCAAAAACTCGCATTTATCTGGTTGTAATTTTAGATTATTTTCTCGGAGTCTCTGTAGTACTTCCTTGAGTCTTCTATTGTGGTCCTCTAGGCTCGATCCGTATATGACGATGTCGTCTAAATAAACTAGACATTTAAGTCCTTGCATTCCTGTTAGAATTGAATTCATCAATCTCTGGAATGTTGCTGGCGCATTTTTCAATCCAAACGGCATTCTATTAAATTCATAGTGTCCGTAGGGCGTTGAAAAAGCTGTCTTTTGTTTATCTTGCTCAGCCATCGGTATCTGGTGATATCCTGACGCTAAGTCTAGTGTAGTAAAATATTTAGCGTTTCCTAGCTGGTCCAGTATATCGGTGATATTGGGCAGTGGAAATGAATCGCCTATTGTTAAATCGTTTAGCTTCCGAAAATCTACTACTACTCGGAGCTTAGGTTTTCCGGATGCGTCGGCCTTTTTTGGTACCACCAATAAGGGTGCGTTCCATTGACTCGCGCTTGTTCTGATTATGCCATTTTCTAGCATTTCTTGCACTTGTTTATTTACTTCCGTCTTGTGCTTCTCGGGAAGACGATACGGTCTCGTGTTCACCGGCGAGGTGTCGGCGCGCGTGTTTATCTCGTGCTCTACCGTCGCGGTGCACGTCAGTGGTTCTCCGTCCAACTGAAATGTATCGTAATATTCTTCGCATATCCGTAGGAGTGCCTGTTTTTCTTCCGTATTTAAATGTTGCGTGCGTAGTAGTTGTCATATTTGTCCGTGTCTCGAGTTAGTATACTTAAAATTTTTTCTTGCTTGTATCGTGTGTATCTTGGATTCGATTTCGCGTTCTATGTCTTCGAGTGTGACGTTCGGCGTTTGTATCTCGACTTCCGTATCGGTTGTATTTATGATACTAACGGGACAAGTATAATCCTTCGGTTCTACTAAGCAGTTTCCAAGGTAGATTCCTGGAGCTGTTTCCTCTGCTCGTACTATTCCTATCCGATTTTGCTTTGTTATCGCTTTTACGATGGTCTCGCTGCGCGGTTTTAGAATCGTTTTGTTAAGCGAATGGAATTTTAGTACGGCGTTTCCTATTTTTAATTGACTTTTATTATAATCGCAAGATACCGAATGTTGTCGAAGGAAATCAATTCCTAGTATTCCTTCATATTCGATCGGAATGTCGTCCTTTACCACGTAAAATGCATGTTTTACCTTATGGTTTCCTATCTTGATTGTGGCGTACATTTTTCCGATGGTATGTATTTTATGTCCGGTTATACCAGTGAGCGCGATTTTATCTTCGTGTATCAATGCGTTGTCCTTTAAATGTTTCAATTTTATTAGTGAGATGGTCGATCCTGAATCGTACAACATCTGTATTTTTTCGTTTTTCGCTTGTCGCATTGGTAATGTTATTAACAATAAGTCCGTCTTTTTCTTCGCACGTGGCATATCTTTAATATGCGTAACGCGATACTCAGATGCAGGTCGCGGTTGTCTCTTTCTCGCTTCTTCCTGCTCGTCTTCGCTGCTGCTACTTGCGCTATCGGCGTTTCTGTTTTGTTGTCGCGGTTTCTTTCGATCGCGTATATTTTCGTCGCGCGTTTTTTGCTGTTTTCCGACTTTTAGTTTATTTGTATTGTTTTTCGGTTTCCCTTTTAGACTCCAGCATTCGTCGCGGCTGTGTCCTGTTCTTTTGCAATGCGAGCAGTATTTATTTATCGCGTTTATTCGCGAGGGTTTTTCCGGCTTCGGGAGCGCGTATCGGCTGCTACGGCAATCGCGTCCGAAATGTCCGTTTTTTCCGCATTTAAAGCATTGCGGTGTCGGATTTCGACTATTTCGCGAGTAACTAAATTCGGTTTTATTTTTATTAGCAAAACCACTCGTTCTCGCTGTTCCCGGTCTGAGTTTTTCTTCTGCGCTCGCGCCCGTTATCGCTTCTTGGAGCGTCGTATATCGCTGCGCGCGTACGAGCACTTGTAATTCGTCGTGTAACCCGATTTGGAAATTTATTAATGCCTGCGCCTGGATTGTCTGTTGAATCGTGCGTTTGGATAATGCGGAATGCTCTTGTCCTTCGATCATCGAATCGTATAATTTCATCGCTAGTAGATCAACGCGTTGTCCGAAAGCGTACGCAGTTTCATTCGGCTTTTGTTTTAGCGAGTTGAATTCGATCTGTAAATGTGTCGTGCTTTGTTTCGACTGGTAACAAGTCTCGAGTTGCTGCTTTAATTCGTCGAACGTTTGTATATCTCGCGTCTCAAAGTCCTGCATCGCTTTCCCTTTTAATTTTGTAAATAAGATTGCTTGAATTAACGATTCTTCGTCTGCGGGGTTTATGTTCTGAACAGCGTATTTGCACGCGTTTAAAAATTCTTGCAGTTTATGTCGCGAGGTTCCGTCGAACTCGGGGATCATCATTCTCGCCTCCTTTAACGGTAGATAATTCGGGGCGACGCTTCGTCGATTTCTGATATCGCGTCCCGTTCGCCCATATGTCGTTTCAAACGCATTATTATCGTTTTCCCTGTTAATGTCTGTATGACGGGGTAATTGCGCGTCCGCGCTCTCTAATCGCGTTACTCGTATGTTTAACGAATGGATGTCCGCGCGTATTTCATTTAAAATGTGGATTATCTGTGTATAATCTCCTTTTTCTTCGCGGTTTCTCTCGTGGGGCGGTGTGTGATCCGCCTCCACTATATTTCGGTCCATTTGGTGAATGGATCGTCGCATTCTTTCTATTTCCTCGTCTACCGCGCTTTGTGGCAGGTTCGCGGGAGTGTTTTCTCGCGGATTTCGCGATTCGGCCATATTACTTTCTTGTTGGCTATAAATTTCTTCCGGATCGAATAGATCGCTTTCGTAGGAAGTTAATGAAAATTCGCGCCGTAGGGATACTCTACTTGGAGTTCTACTAATATACGGTCGCGTACGTCTAGTCTCGCGTTGAGTGTCGTCAGTGGGGTCAGTCGTATTACGCGGGAATAGGCTTTCGTCAAAATTGTTAAACGGAAATTCGCGTTCTGTGACGACGTTTTCCGGTAACTCGGGCTCGCTTTCGCTCGAGTATTGAGTTTCTAAGTTTTTTCGCGCGTTATAAATATTTTCTCGCGGTGTTAATCTTAATTGAATCGCTCGTCGGGCTGGTTCGCTCAGTAACCACGATCGGTTCGCTATCGGTTTCGGTATATTCGAGCCTTCCGACATTCACGCTATTATATTCATTAAATTTTTTCGGACTTACAATAGTATAACGGCTCGCATGATCGCTCACTGTGTCAGTAGGTTGCTGACGCTGCAGTCCTTCGCTCGGCGGCTGATACGGCTGACGATGCTCGTCGTACGGCGGTCGTTGTCCGGCGTCGGTGCGTTGTCTGTAGAGTTATCGTAGGTCGCGATGCTTGGCGGCTCACGTTTCTGCTACAACTGTTGTGGCGATGCTCGTCCTGTTGTCCGTGCGGTGTCTTCCGTTGATTGTAATTTCCGTCAGCTTACGTTTTACGTGTGCTGGCGTGCCTGTCCTGTTTACACTCTGGGTGCTTTGCAGGTCTCGGGGAAGGCTTAGCTGCTGCTTCCGTCCGTCAACTTCAATTGAATTGATTGTTGGCGTGCCCGCTTTTTAACACAACCGTGTCTTTTGCAGGTCTTGCTTAGTTCTGGCGATGCCTCGGCAGATCCCACCGCTGCCACCAAATTATGTTGTGCCTCCGGAGAGGCACGGTAGTTGGGATCGTTTGCCGGAAGGAATTTGGGAATTCGGGCTCCGCCTGAGAACTTTATTTAAATAATTCGGACACTTTCCACATTAAATAAATAGATTAATATCAGATTTATTTGTGGTTTGGTTTATTTACAATGTTCCCGCACTTTCGCTCACGTCGCGTATCACGATAACGGTTATCTTAACGTGCGCGTGTCTAGAGTCGAGTTTCGGTCTCGAGACTCGCCTCTCGCTTCTTCGTGTATATTTCTGCCGACTGCGTGGCTATTTAATATTATAATAATTATTGATATTCGTTTTGACACTCGCGGTTGTTAGAGATATTACTCGCGTAAAGGAATAAAGATTGCCCGCGTAATATTAATTAATGATCGAGACTGCCCGCGTAATATTAATGGTAAAGACTGCCCGCGTAATATTTATGGTAAAGACTGCCCCCGTTCGTTAGCGGTGGGCCTTTTTATTAACTCCCCTTGGTTTCCCAGGAGGGGATCGTTTAGCGACAAGACCATGCGTCGTGTCGCTCGATTTTGCGGCAAGATCCGGATGCAAGCTAAGGAGTTCTAAGTAGGACTTCTTTGCTTGCATTTTCGCAATTTCCTTTCTGCTTTTCGGTAGGACTTCTACGTTGCATTTTCGCAACATCCTTATTCCGCGTGCCTTGGTTTCCGCGTTTTCGTAATGGGTGATTGCGCGGTCGCTCGGGCTTCGCGCGTGGCTCGCGTTGTCAGCGCTTCGTTCGGTCAACGTTCGTAACGTGATCTGTATTCGCGTTACACGTTGAGCAATATCTTATTGTATAAAATAATATCTCTCTAAAATAATATGTATCTAATAATTCGTATATAGCCTTCTCGGGCTATAACAATAGCTTTCGATTATGTATTGATTACCGTGAGTTAAATAAGATTACGATACGCGATAATTTCCCGACCGAATTAATCGACGATAATATTGATCGTTTGCGAGATAAAAGATATTTCACGATCTTGGATTTAAAAGACGGGTTTCACCACGTAAAGATGCACGAGGCATCCGTTAAATTCACGTCATTCGTGACTCCTTTGGGCCAATACGAATATTTGCGTATGCCATTTGGCTTAATGAACGCACCGCGTGTATTTCAGCGTTATATTCATGCCGTGTTTGAACCGTTGGTTCGAGGAAATAAAATAATATTATATCTGGATGATTTGTTGGTCGCGACGGAAGATGTGAACGAGCATATCGAAGTTTTGTCTGAAGTTTTTGAAATAGCAGGCAAGCACCATTTACAATTTCGATTAGACAAGTGTTGATTTGCACAAACTGAAATTCGTTATTTGGGTTATTGTGTGAGCGGGCATGGCATTCGACCGAGCGACGAAAACATCGAGTCTGTTTTGAATTACCCGATACCGCGCAATGCTAAGGATGTACACAGATTTGTCGGACTTGCTAGTTATTTTCGCCGATTTATTCCTAATTTTTCGGTGTTAACGAAACCATTGTATGAACTGGTTAAAAAGAATGCCGTTTTTAAGTTCGGAAGAAAATGCTGTGTTCGAAGCGCTTAAGGAGCGTTTATCTAACAAGCCAATATTAGCCATATATTCACCGCGTGCGGAGACGGAATGAAATTGTGACGCAAGCGCGAGCGGTTTCGGCGGAATTCTGCTACAAAAGCAGAATGATAATACGTAGCGTCCAACTTCGTTTTGGAGCCAGCGGACGACGCCGACGGAATCGAGATATCACAGCTTCGAGTTGGAGTGTCTGGCTGTTGTATACGCGTTAAAAAGATTCCACATATATCTCGCGGGACGCAGGTTTAGAGGTATTACCGATTGCGATAGTTTTCGTCTCACGTTGAGCAAAAAAGATATAAATCCTCGAATTTCGCGTTGGGCTCTTTTTCTACAAAATTATGATTATGAGATTGTTCATCGTCCGGGAAAGCGAATGGCTCACGTCGATGCTCTTAGCCGCTGCCACAGCATACTCGTGTTGGAGGGTAGTACGTTCGAAAGAACTTTATCCGTCTGTCAAGATCGCGACAAAGAGATTCTTAAAATCCGCAGCGAATTAGAGACAAGCGATGTAAAACAGTACGAGCTGCGCGATGGATTAGTATATAAAAAAGACAAAAACAAGAAATTATTATTTTATGTTCCGCGTTTAATGGAAGCGAATGTTATTCGAACCTGTCACGATGATCTTGAGGAATCACGTGGGAATTGATAAAGTAATCAATAATATAGCAAAGGTTTATTGGTTCCCACGAATGCGCGATAAAGTACGAGAATATATTAACAATTGTTTAAAGTGCATTGAATTTTCTCCGCCAAGCGGTAAAGCGGAAGGATATTTGCATAATATACCAAAGGAAAACTTGCCTTTCGCAACTATACATATAGACCACATGGGGCCTTTGGAAAAGACCGGTAAAGGTTATCGTCATTTGCTTGTTATTATTGACGCGTTCACTAAATTTATCCAGCTCTATCCGTGTAAATCAACAACGACGGAGGAATCAATAAGACATCTTTGCGAATATTTCCGCGCGTATAGCAAACCGAAACGCTTGATTTCGGACAGGGGAACTTGTTTCACATCTGACGCGTTCAAGAAATATTTAAAATCCAACAATATAGAACACATTTTAGTTGCGGTAAGCACGCCGAGAGCAAACGGACAGGTAGAAAGATTTAACAGAATAATAACCCCAATGTTGGCGAAATCGAGCGAGACACCCTGTAAATGGGACCGTGCTTTGGAACGAGTCGAGTATTCTTTAAATAATACGGTTTGTCGTGCGATCGGCGAGACTCCTGCTCGTTTATTGTTTGGCGTCGAGCAGCGAGGAGATTCAAATGATTCGTTGCGTAGTTTAATTAATTTAAATGATAATTGCGAACGCGATCTCGATTTGTGGCGAGAGAAAGCTCAAGCGAACATCAGCGAAACGCAGCAAAAGAATGAAATAAGATACAATTTGCGACGAAAACCAGCGCGCGAATATAAGGTCGGCGATTACGTGGAAATACGAAACACAGAGACTACGCCAGGGATCAACAAAAAATTAATACTTAGATTTAAAGGTCCGTATGTAATAAAAAAAGTTTTGGATCGCGACCGTCATTACCGATATTGAGGGCTTTCAGCTGACTCAACGACCGTATACCGGTATATCAGCGCCAGATCAAATGCGCCCTTATATACATTAACCAGAAATTCGACGTTATTTTATTTTATGTATAACGCGATTCTTTTTGCGAACGGAATCAAGACTTGTTTTCTTTAGCGTTTGACCGGGACGGCCAAAATGTCAGAATGGCCGAACTGTAGGCATATAATTTTTTATATATATATATTGACTTAGCGTTTTGTCCGGGACGTTTTTATTTGTTTATTGATATTGTATAACGACGAGAGCTCGATTCGAGACATAGCGCACGTACGAACGTTCGAATCAGCAAATCAAATCTTTGTTATTTATCGCCAAGCGATTGGTTCGACCTCGGGGAGCGGGGATACACTTAGCGCAGAAAGAATATAAATATTCGCGATTTCGGAGTCCCAGAGAGATCAAAAAGATTCCTCGTCGCAAGAACAATAAGAAGAACCTCGGAGCGAGAATCCAGCGATATCGGCAATAACAGATACGACACGGGCAATAGGCGACAACATCCTCGCAAATAAATCGTTCGCAATAAAAACATTCGCCTCCTTCGTCTATTTATCTGTTTAATTCGAATTATATCATCTCATCCTATACACGGGCTATCCTGACAGGCCCACATTATTTATGTTTATTTGATACATCATAAATGAGATACACAAGTTATTTTCTTTTTCTATTTAACTACTATAGTTAAATACAACACATGTACATACAAAAATACACATAATTAAATACTTTTTCTATTTATGACATACACAATATCTCATTTATGTTGTATAAAATAAAGACGAATAAATTAATGTGTTATTATGGAAAACGAGAATATAGAAAAAATAAAAGTCGAAGAAATAAAAGAATATAATAATGAGGATGAAAGAATACAATAAAGAACGAGGAGCAAGCGAGATGCGTGGTTTTTCGCGTGTCGGGCAAAACGGTAGGTCAGTGTGCGCATCGTAAACACGTTGCGGATACTCGACATCGACTTCAAGGATGTAGCCTATAGGAGAATCGAGCGCGATCGATGATGTATCAAAATTGGATACGTCGTCGACCCATCGAAAATCTGCATACGGCAAGGGTTGACACATTGCCCATCCGTACAAATTATTTACATCAAAGTACGTGAGATACGTTGAAGGTTTCGATGGATCGTACGACTGCATATACTTGTTATTAGCATGTGCGTATCTGTTTGAACATTGACTCAAACCGCCGCGTATTCCGCGTTCGATAAACATAACCATGTCGATATCCGTAGGCAATTCGAATGTGATATTCGTATGCTTCAACATGGCGTCCCACGTATCCGGGAAGAGTATAGTAATACGCGGGGTCGAGCCCATAACTTTTAATACAACTCTCGCGGAAATTTTCAAAAATGTGCTAATAACAAGACATCAATTTTGAGATACAAGTCGCTATATTCGCCCAGCGTTCGAATGGAGAAACGCTCCCACACGTTTTCGGCATGAGCGTAATTGCTCTCGGATATTGTGTCACCGATCAAGAATCTGTAAAATGATTCGCGCGGTGGTAAACACGTATCTTGCAACCTGTCGACGCAGTCAATATATTCGTACGGAAAGACGCCCTTCCATGTTAATAAATTGAAATCGTTGTTCGATAAATTTTGAAATTCAGATTTTAAAATGGTGAGTTTGTCTTTATTCAAGAATGATGCCAATTTATCGAGACTAGCTGTAAGAAATTTATACGAATCGATAAAACGCAATTTAATATGATTTCTCTTCGGCAACATTTAAGGGGATCCAATATTACCGACAGAACGCGAATATTCTTTATTTTGCAAAATCTTTTTGTTGATTATAGATATCAACAAATCCTTTTCCACAATTAAGGTACACATAATAACGGAATGCGGAGTTTAACATTTCATATGAAAAGTTAAAAAAAATGAGAAAATTACAGTTTTGTTATCGGCTTCTGCGTCAACATTTACTTAATATAACAAATTTGTAATCTACAAGTGCCTAATCAGTAAACTCCGCACTCGGCATTTCATCAAAGAGTATAAGTGAACTTAGAGAAGTGAGTTTAGAAGCTTTATAAAAAAGATTTTGCAAAATAAAATTTTCGTGCATATGTGTGTGTGCGAAATGAAGGCTCAAGAGTAAAACAGAGCAGTAGATTAGTTGCGTGATGTCGCGATAGACGGAGCTGCAATCTTACATGACAAGGACAGACATAATCGTACTACCTTTGTCTCTTTCATGCGTGTAGAGTAATATACATGTACGCACTAACATTATTGCAGTATCTTTTTTCTCTTGATCATACGCTCTGTCTCTTTCTAATCGCTCGCTCGCTATGTATTACGTATCGCTTAGCTTCATGCTCCTCGCATATTCACTTACGCGTTCACTCGCGCTTCTCTCTCCCTCTCTCTCTCTCTCTCTCTCTCTCTCTCTCTCTCTCTCTTTCTTTCTTTCTGCTCGTTCATTATTGTATATTGTATTCTTTTATTCCCATTATTATATTCTTTTATTTGCTCAATTTTTATTCTTTCTATTCTCGTCTCCCTACATGAAAATAAATAAATTTATTTATTTGATACATCATAAATGAGATACACAAGTTATTTTCTTTTTCTATTTAACTATAGTTAAATACAACACATGTACATACAAAAATACACATAATTAAATACTTTTTCTATTTATGACATACACAATATCTCATTTATGTTGTATAAAATAAAGACGAATAAATTAATGTATTATTATGTAGGAAGACGAGAATATAGAAAGAATAAAAGTCGAAGAAATAAAAGAATATAATAATGGGGATGAAAGAATACAATAAAGAACGAGGAGCAAGCGAGATGACAAACATCAAACAGTTCCGAAGTCTCGTTCGCGAGGCTCTCTTTATCGATAATATCTCGGGTTACACATCGTTCCTAAAATTTCTGTTTTTCGTATTTTATCGATATCAAAATAATTTTAATAGATTAATGAGATTCTTGCGATTAAAATAATACTAAACATGACATAAATCGGATAATTTTTAATCAGTTATGTTATTAAAATTATGATTACTTATTTCATTTAAAATAATCGGATTTATATCGTATTTGGTGTCATTTTAATCGCAAAAATGTAATTAATCCATTACAATTATTTTCAGATATATAAAATGCGAAATACAAAAGTTTTATTTTCTATAGTAAGATGACATATATACGTGAAAGATTACAGATAAAAGGAGTCACGCGAGCGAGGCTTCGGAACTCTTTCATGTTTGTCATCTCACTTACTTCTTCATTCTTTCTCGCTCTCGCTTTTGTCGACTCTTCAGCGTCGGAGATCTTTCCTTATCTACAAAATATAACCATCTTCTAAATAAAAAATGAAACTTGTATTTTCCATTTCATCTGTATAAAAATAATTATAATGGATTAATGAGATTCTTGCGATTAAAATGACACGAAACATGACATAAATCGGATTATTTTTAATCAATTATGTTATTGAAATTATGATTACTTATTTCATTTAAAATTATCCGATTTATGTCATGTTTGGTGTTATTTTAATCGCAAGAATCTCATTAATCCATTATAATTATTTTTATACTAATAAAATACAATATGAAAGTTTCAGTTTTTATTTTATAAGATGTTTATATATAGTAGATAAGGAAAAATCCCCGCGCGATGCTGGAGAGTCGACAAAAGCGAAAGCGAGAAAGAATGAAGGAGCAAGCGAGACGACAAATATCGAAGAGTTCCGAAGTCTGGCTCGTGAGGCTCCCTTTATCTATAATCTTTCACGTTAGATTAATATATATAAATTATTATAAAATTTATATATATATATATATATATATATATATATATACAGGGTGTCCGGCGTCAATCACATCACCGGTCGTGTGCAGGTAGAGCAGATGAAATCGAGAAGAAAAGTCCTTTACCTTTTTTTTCTATAATACTTAATAAAAGAGTTATTATTGAGTAAAGTCTGGCCAATCAGCGCCGACCTTTAGCCGGGCGCACGTCAGTGAGCCGCGCGCTGTGAAGTGTGCAGCGGCGCACACTATCAGGCGCGCGGTTCACCGACGTGCGCCTGGCTAAAGATCGGCGCTGATTGGCCAGACTTTACTCAATAATAACTCTTTTATTAAGTGTTATAGAAAAAATTGGTACAGGACTTTTCTTCTCGGTTTCACCTACTCTACCTGTACATGACCGATGCGATTGACGCCGGACACCCTGTATATATATGTCATGTTACTATAGAAAATCAAATGTCTGTATTTCGCATTTTATATATCCGAAAATAATTTAAATGCATTAATTACATTATTGTGATTAAAATGACACGTCGTAAAATATTAATAAATAATGTTTTATGTATTGAATTAATTTTAATTACTATGAAAATAACTTTTTATTCGGTTACAGAATATTCGTTTATAAAGGTGCGCATTTGTTTTTATTATTACGCGATATTTGTAGCATGCATGTATCTAAGTATGTATGTACGTATCGGGGAATAAGGCGACTATACTATTCACACGCCCACGGCGAGGCACATTCGATAATATCAGTGCGCGGCAGTACTCAGTCTCAGTCGCGCGTGTTGTGTATATACGCGTAACGAGAGATAACCGCAAAAGTGTGCTCAACCGTTATAACGCGTTATAACGCGTCGAATTTAAAAAATGAGTGTTGTGTTTGTGTAGTTATAGTGTGTTCATATAATGGGGCGAAAATGTAATGAGAAACGCTTTCCTCGCTTTGCCCGCAGACTTTCTTTAAAAAGAATAAGGGTCAAAAGGTTAATATATTTATATACCATAATTGTAGAAGGAATTGTTTTAATGTATACTATATACTAATATGTCGCTAGATATAATTGAATTTTTTTTCCGTGCAGTTTACACAAAAATATAAGTATGATAATGTAATATTATATTATATAAAAATGTAATATTTCAAGTTTCTTTTTTTATTTTTTGATTATATCTTTAACCTTAACAATATTTGTAACATAAAATTAATCTTTAAATAGAATTTAGAATTACTACAATACATGAACATACACATTATATGTATATGATGCACATAGTATTTAGTACTCATATAGTATTTTTGTTATAAAGAAATGGACAGACATGGGCAAAAAAAAGAAAGAGAGAGAGAGAGAGAGAGAGAGAGAGAGAGAGAGAGAGAGAGAGAGAGAATAGAAATGAGTAAGCGAGGGAATGGCTGTACAACGATATATCGATTAATAATTCACATCAGTCGCTAAATATTAGTGAGCATGAAGTATTGCTACGGAGAAAGATCCAACTATTTCCTTTTTTTTCTTACTGTTGGCACTTGTATAGACAGTTGCTCACTTACACTCATATCCTCTTTCTCTTTGCCCATTCTTCTCTGTCCGCCTCTTTCTGATCCGAGCATACTATATGTGTGTTATATATTATCTA
The DNA here is from genome assembly GCF_030449975.1 of Polyergus mexicanus. Lineage (NCBI taxonomy): Eukaryota > Metazoa > Arthropoda > Insecta > Hymenoptera > Formicidae > Polyergus > Polyergus mexicanus. The sequence goes on from NW_027223343.1 coordinate 2,149,699, forward strand.
TATGCGATCTTTTCGTGAACTGGTTGTAAATATTTCATACCAGATGCGGTTTGCATGAGCGTTCTGGTAAAAATATATCCCAGAGGCGATTTACGTATACTGGTTATTGTAAAAAATATCCCAGAGGCGATTTACGTGTGCTGGTTATTGTAAAAAATATCCCAGAGGCGATTTACGTGTGCTAGTTATTGTAAAAAATATCCCAGAGGCGATTTACGTGTGCTGGTTATTGTAAAAAATATCCCAGAGGCGATTTACGTGTGCTGGTTATTGTAAAAAATATCCCAGAGGCGATTTACATGTGCTGGTTATTGTAAAAAATATTCCAGAGGCGATTTACGTGTGCTGGTTATTGTAAAATATATCCCAGAGACGATTTACGTATATTGGTTATTGTAAAAAATATCCCAGAAGCGATTTATATGTGCTGGTTATTGTAAAAAATATCCCAGAGACGATTTACGTGTGCTGGTTATTGTAAAAAGTATTCCAGAGGCAATTTACGTGTGCTGGTTATTGTAAAAAGTATTTCAGAGGCAATTTACGTGTGCTGGTTATTGCAGAAAGTATTCCAGAGGCGATTTACGTGTGCTTGTTATTGTAAAAAGTATTTCAGAGGCAATTTACATGTGCTGGTTATTGCAGAAAGTATTCCAGAGGCGATTTACGTGTGCTGGTTATTGTAAAAAATATCCCAGAGACGATTTACGTGTGCTGGTTATTGTAAAAAGTATTCCAGAGGCGATTTACGTGTGCTGGTTGTTGTAGAAAGTATTCCAGAGGCGATTTACGTGTGCTGGTTGCTTTACAATATTTTGAATCGGATGCGATTTAATAGTTATGTAAGATTAGCAATATAACCGTTATTATATATTATAATACATATATATGTATTGTGCCATTGTATGTATGTATGTATGTATGTATGTATGTATGTATGTGTGGCGGATAATCCACCACCAAGTAGAAACGCATGCCATATAAGGCGCGCGAAATACTCGCGGGAAATAAAGGTCCACGCGCTAATCACGTGCCACGCGCACAACAAGAACCGCGCGCTAAGCACGTGCCGCGCGCAGGACGAAGAACACGCGCTGAGCACGTGCCGCGCACAGGACGAAGAGCACGGGATAAGCACGTGCATAACAGATCAGGTAGTCAAATACCTAACCGCGAGGCGGCGAATTGGGCAAACCAAAATCTCGCTATCAGAATACCATCAACAACAGTATATAAGGTAGCGAAGCGACAAGGCAGAACAGTCTGCTCACGCTTTCGAGAGCGCAAGCAACAGATACGTGAGCACGACTCTTTTGATATACGCTTAGAGCGTCAAAAAGCTGTTAAACAGCGCCCTAACAGGTTCGCCTTCACGACCGCTGCCGCCCCGTTCACCAGGGGCCGACCTACGGCAGAGAGCGGACCAGGAGGGCACACAGCGAACTAGCGAACCACCAGCCAAGCGGGTACAGTGGTCATTACTGCCCTGGAAGCTGGAGCCGCTGGAGACACCGGCCGTCAACTTCACACGTCCTCCAAGAAGCCTGCTCGCTACTTGGGACATCCGACTGAGGAGGTATACATCACCCTCCTATCCAGCAACGGTGCCAGCACTCCTGACACCACCGCCGCTGACACCTCCCAGGAGCGACGCAAAAAGAGGCGACAAGCAGGAGCGGGCCACCCAGACGGATCGTCGCAGCCTGGTACATCGCGGTACGCAACACCGACAACCGCAGAAACAGGAGCGGGCCACGCAGTCCTCCGACTCCGACTGGGAGGCCACCCCCAGGACGACGGCCACGCAAACAGAGGCAGCATATCACAGGGCCTCCACAAGTATCCGGCGAGCGGTTTCCACACCGGCGAAGCCCAGGGGCACGTCCGGGCAAGGACCCTTGAAGTGGACTCGAACCACACCACACATCTCGTGGCGAGAAAACCTCGCCACGCGTAGGAGTCGCTAAACGCGACGCAATCGGCCCTTTTCAGGGCCACACAAAATTTAACACTTGTACATATATAATCAGGAGAATATATTTATTGTCGATACATAGACCACGCATTCTACCTTTCAATCGACATCCTATCTTCGAACACATCCACGCGACCTCCACATTGGTGACCCCGACGAGGAAGGATGCCGAGAAACCCGAAGGATAGCACGATACTCGTCGACGACGAAGACCAGCCAACAAGCAGGATGGGACTACGCATCCCACCCTTCTGGCCGGAAGACCCGGAGCTGTGGTTCGCGCAGCTAGAAGGACAGTTCGCGTTGAGCAGCATCACAGATGACAACACGAAGTACGCTTACGTTCTCTCACGGATAGAACCTAAGCAAGCAAGAGAAGTCAAAGACGTCATCACGCAGCCACCAGCAACTCGCAGATACGAGGCCATCAAGAAGGCCCTCATACAGCGCCTAACAGATTCACAGGCGCAAAAGATAAAGCAACTCCTTGAGCACGAAGAACTAGGCGACAGGAAACCGTCGCAGTTTCTACGACATCTGACTACCTTGGCCGGAACGACGGTATCAGACGAGCTGCTAAGGACCTTGTGGCTAGGGCGATTGCCTCCACAAATGCAAGCAATACTAGCTACACGAACGGAGGACGAACTGAGCAGCGTAGCAGAGCAAGCAGACCGAATACACGAGGTCAGCAACCGGACACTCGTGGCGGCAATCGGGCAGCAAACAGCAGCAACACAAGCAGCCAACCCATGGACAGCACAGATAGAAATGCTGACAAAGCAGGTCGCAGCACTCACGACACAGATGACAAGGTTCATGAAGCAAAGGAACACCCGAGGCAGCACGAGAGAACGCTCAAGAAGCAGGAGCCGAAATTATCAAAGAACATCTAAACAAGAGGGCATATGCTATTATCACAAACGCTTTGGAGCAGAGGCACGCAAATGCACTCAACCATGCACGTACAAGAAGCCAAAAAACGAGGAAAGCAGTCATTGAGGGCGGCCAATGACGGCGACACAGAACCTCGCCGCCTGTACATAAAAGACCAGAAATCAAAAATAACATTTCTGATAGATACAGGCTCCGACATAAGCGTCTATCCACGCAGGTTTAGGCAGGGAAATCAGCAGAGACAGCCATTCGATCTATTCGCAGCAAACGGCACGAGGATCGTAACGTACGGCATGATAACCCTGCAACCAAACCTGGGATTGAGACGAGCATTTCCATGGCGCTTCACGGTAGCAGACGTAGCACAACCAATCATCGGCTCAGACTTTCTGGCTCAATATCACCTATTACCAGACGTCAAGAACCGAAAATTAATAGACGGGAAGACCGGACTGGCCACGCCAGGAACGGCAAAATACAGCGAAGTCACCTCGATAAAAGTTGTGAAAGAGGAAACACTCTACCACCGTATAATAGCAGAGTTTCCGGGAATCACACAGCCCGCAGGAGCGCAGAAGATAGCAAAACATAATACAGAGCACCATATAGCGACAACACCAGGACAGCCGGAAGCAAGCCGACCACGCAGATTGGCACCCGATAAATTACAAGCAGCAAAAGCGGAGTTCGACCTCTTGCTACAAGAGGGAATTATAAGACCATCAAAAAGTCCTTGGGCATCACCGCTACACATGGTGCCAAAGAAAGAGAATAACTGGAGACCATGCGGAGACTACCGCAAACTAAACGCGAGAACGATTCCAGACAGCTACCCAATTCCGCACATAGAGGACTTCGCGCAAACGCTGCATCAGAAACAGATCTTCACAACAATCGATCTAGTACGGGCATACAACCAGATCCCGGTACACCCCGCCGATATCGTAAAAACGGCAATAGCAACACCATTCGGACTCTACGAATTTCTATACATGCCATTCGGATTGAGAAACGCTGCACAAACATTCCAACGTTTTATAAACGAAATCCTGCACGGACTGGATTACTGTTATGCCTACATAGACGACATACTGATAGCCTCAAAAACAAAAGAGGAACACAGTAAACATTTGAGAGAAGTTTTTACCAGATTAGATACATACGGGATCAAAATAAATCCAGCCAAATGTGTTTTCGAGGCAAAACAAGTAAAGTTTCTCGGATACCTCGTGTCACAAGAAGGTACTAGGCCACTTCCTGAAAAAGTCGAAGCCATAAGAAACTTTCCAAAACCTAGCAGCATTAAACAAATGCGCCAGTTCTTGGGGATAATAAACTTTTATAGACGTTTTATCCCCGGGGCTGCTAAAGAACAGGCAACCCTCAACGACGTGCTGAAAGGTCCAAAGAAGAAAGGAAAAACACCTATCACATGGACGACAGAACTAGAAGAAGCATTCACCAGCTGTAAAAACAGCTTAGCTCGAGCAACACTACTAGCACATCCAGATCCAGCAGCAGAATTAGCGGTAACAACAGACGCCTCAGACACCGCAATCGGAGCTGTAGTCCAACAACGAGTAGACGGACAATGGCAGCCACTCGCGTTTCTAAGTAAAAAACTTAACAACGCACAAAAACAGTATAGCCCGTATGATCGAGAGCTACTAGCGATCTACGTTGCTGTAAAACATTATAGACACTTGCTGGAAGGACGAACATTCACAGTATACACGGACCATAAACCGATTACGTTCGCCTTCAGACAAGATCCACTGCGCAGCTCACCACGACAAGCCAGACACCTCGAATTGATCGGACAATTTACAACCGACATTCGACACGTCTCCGGAAAAGAAAACGTCGTGGCAGATTCTCTTTCTCGCGTAGAAGCTGTAGAAAAGGCAGTAAACTACGAAGCACTCGCTCGAGCACAAGAGGAAGACCCAGAGTTACAAAAGATCCTGAAAGCAAAGAAAGGATTAAAACTAACAAAGATACCTCTTCCCGGAACAATAACCGGATTGTATTGTGACACGGAAACGCCAATCACACGACCATACGTACCAGAAGCACTACGGCGACAAATCTTCCTGTCACTACATAACCTGGCACACCCAGGAAGAAAGGCAACAGTAAAACTCATCACACAACGATACGTATGGCCACAAGCACAAAAAGACTGCACAAGATGGGCACAAGCATGCATACCATGCCAAAAAGCAAAAATCTCAAGGCATAATCAAACACCGTTGGGAAACTTCCTAAATCCCACACAGAGATTCCAACATATACACATGGACATTGTAGGACCTCTACCAATTTCGAAGGGATACCGATATTGCCTAACCATCATAGACCGATTTTCGAGATGGCCAGAAGCCATCCCAATACGAGACATAACCGCAGAAACAGTTGCACAACACTTATACACAGAATGGATCACACGCTACGGCACACCAGCAAAAATTACAACGGATCAGGGCCGACAATTTGAAGCAGATTTATTCAAACAACTAACACAGCTAACCGGTACGACGCACATAAGGACAACAGCATACCACCCGGCAGCCAACGGAATGGTCGAGCGCTTACACAGACAATTGAAGGGCGCAATCAAATGCTATCAAACCACCTCATGGACGGAGGTACTACCAACAATACTACTAGGCATTAGAGCCGCATGGAAGGAAGACCTGCAGGCAACCCCCGCCGAAATGGTTTACGGAGAAACAATCCGGCTCCCTGGACAATTCCTATGGGAACAACAGGGACAGGAGAGAGAGCAACAATCAGACACAGTAGTTGAGAAACTACGCAAAACTATGCAACAGTTAAGACCCGTAATAAAAAGGCACGGACAGAAAGCAGTATTCATATTCAAGGACATGGCAACGACACCACAAGTCTTCGTACGCCATGACGCCCCAACCGGAGCGCTACAACAACCATACGACGGACCATACGAAGTACTGCAAAGAAATGAGAAGACATACAAGATCAAGGTCAACGGAAAACCAGTCAACATATCAATAGACAGACTGAAACCAGCATACGTCCTAGAAGAAGAACCAACGCCAACAACGCTAACATCGCCAACAACGCTAACATCGCCAACAACGCTAACATCGCCAACAACGCCAACATCGCCAGCAACGCCAACAACGCAAGAACAGAAACAGCCAATAAAAAAGGGATACACCCGATCCGGAAGACCAATACGACCACCGGTCAGATTCAACATTGACCAGTAAAGGGACTTCACCACAACCAAGGGGGTCCTGTGGCGGATAATCCACCACCAAGTAGAAACGCATGCCATATAAGGCGCGCAAAATACTCGCGGGAAATAAAGGTCCACGCGCTAATCACGTGCCACGCGCACAACAAGAACCGCGCGCTAAGCACGTGCCGCGCGCAGGACGAAGACCACGCGCTGAGCACGTGCCGCGCACAGGACGAAGAGCACGGGATAAGCACGTGCATAACAGATCAGGTAGTCAAATACCTAACCGCGAGGCGGCGAATTGGGCAAACCAAAATCTCGCTATCAGAATACCATCAACAACAGTATATAAGGTAGCGAAGCGACAAGGCAGAACAGTCTGCTCACGCTTTCGAGAGCGCAAGCAACAGATACGTGAGCACGACTCTTTTGATATACGCTTAGAGCGTCAAAAAGCTGTTAAACAGCGCCCTAACAGGTTCGCCTTCACGACCGCTGCCGCCCCGTTCACCAGGGGCCGACCTACGGCAGAGAGCGGACCAGGAGGGCACACAGCGAACTAGCGAACCACCAGCCAAGCGGGTACAGTGGTCATTACTGCCCTGGAAGCTGGAGCCGCTGGAGACACCGGCCGTCAACTTCACACGTCCTCCAAGAAGCCTGCTCGCTACCTGGGACATCCGACTGAGGAGGTATACATCACCCTCCTATCCAGCAACGGTGCCAGCACTCCTGACACCACCGCCGCTGACACCTCCCAGGAGCGACGCAAAAAGAGGCGACAAGCAGGAGCGGGCCACCCAGACGGATCGTCGCAGCCTGGTACATCGCGGTACGCAACACCGACAACCGCAGAAACAGGAGCGGGCCACGCAGTCCTCCGACTCCGACTGGGAGGCCACCACCAGGACGACGGCCACGCAAACAGAGGCAGCATATCACAGGGCCTCCACAAGTATCCGGCGAGCGGTTTCCACACCGGCGAAGCCCAGGGGCACGTCCGGGCAAGGACCCTTGAAGTGGACTCGAACCACACCACACATCTCGTGGCGAGAAAACCTCGCCACGCGTAGGAGTCGCTAAACGCGACGCAATCGGCCCTTTTCAGGGCCACACAAAATTTAACACTTGTACATATATAATCAGGAGAATATATTTATTGTCGATACATAGACCACGCATTCTACCTTTCAATCGACATCCTATCTTCGAACACATCCACGCGACCTCCACAGTATGTATGTATGTATGTATATATATATATATATATATATATATATATATATACACATAAAAGGCACACATATATATATATAACAATACATGCACACACATACACACATGGCGAAATATTATTCCTCTTGGAAAGATATATGGAAAGGCACACACACACATGCATATATATATATAAGTCCATATAAGTAATGTGTGAAATTGTGTTCAAATGTGCAATAAAGGCAGACACGTGTCTATGTTATACTGTTATTTATACGCTTAGATACGCTTAGATATGCGTGCGAGGCAATAGAGCAGTAGAAATACACGATGTTGTCCGATTTCATCATATTGAACACAATTCTCTTTCAAATATGCATAAAACATGCAGAAATATTATCGGTAACAGCGGAACTAAAATTATTGATATTATCGATAATTTCGGTCGGTATTATCGATAATTTCGGTCGGTATTATCGATAATTTTAGTTACGCTTAGATGAGGGCGCTAACCCGTCGGAGTTTGCTCGTCACTGTTGGATCCCCTTAACATTTAATATTTTTCGTAAATGATATATATTTTTCTTTTGTTATCGGAAGTATTTCAATTTCCCCTTCGAACGCTATAGCTATTTCCTTGATAATAAAATGTGCATCGTAACCGGATAAATTATGAAAAACTATTGGAATGCAAAAAGAATCTTTATAATTTAAATTGCAATTTAAATGCGCGGGACCCCTGTACTGCCCGGTCAGATGGCAATGATCGCGTACGCGTGTATCGTCTTGTACGAATGCTTTCTCGCAAATGTGGCATTGTGTCGCGTTGTGAAATTTTTCATATTCATCATATGTTAAATTTACCATGGGGACATTAGCTGATAAAATACTTTTTACACGCAGTGCTAAATTTTTAAGTTCTTCGATGAACCATGACATGCAATCGGTACTGCGACGAGAATGATACGCGGATAACGAATTAGGGAGTGGTGCACTTGGACACAGTATAATTGGACACGGTGCAAATGGACACGTTACAAATGGACACGAGATTTTGCACACAGTTCAATTGGACACAGTAATTTTGGATACAGTAGCTTTTGGACACATAAGAAAATACGCATCGTTTACTTGGACACCGCTCACTTGGACACTGTTCATTTGGACACCGTTCGTTTGGACACAGAAAGATGCGCACCGTTCATTTGGACACCGTTCGTTTGGACACCGTTATTTGCTCACCGTTCGTTTGGACACCGTTCATTTGCCCATCGTTCGTTTGGATACCGTTCATTTGCCCACTGTTCGTTTGGACACCGTTCATTTGCCCACCGTTCGTTTGGACACCGTTCATTTGCTCACCGTTCGTTTGGACACCGTTCGTTTGGACACCAAAATTTGATTTAAGTTATACGACGTAATCCACACCAAATTTTTGTTTGAAATAAGAAATAGGTTTGGGTTAGGTTATATCTTCCGGAAGTGGAGCCCCCCCGCAGGGGGGGCGGAACCCACTGTATCCATGCATGACATCCAAATATGCGAAAGGCTAAACAAAGTGCTAAAAGCAATGTAAAATTAATGACATCAGTATCAGAGATATATAAGTATGAATATATTTTATTTTGACAGATATTATAACCTTCAAATGTATCTCCTTTTCACGATTTCATATTTTACATAGATTTACCAGTATAAAGTGTTATAAAAATACTGATTATATTTTCCCAAAATGATTTTTATTTCTCTCCATCTGTTACATATCAAACAAACAGTGCGCATGTTTCTGTGTACAAATGGACGGTGTCCAAACGAACGGTGGGCAAATGAACGGTGTCCAAACAAACGGTGGGCAAATGAACGGTGTCCAAACGAACAGTGGGCAAATGAACGGTGTCCAAACGAACGGTGAGCAAATGAACGGTGTCCAAACGAACGGTGGGCAAATAACGATGTCCAAATGAACGGTGCGCGTCTTTCTGTGTCTAAACGAACGGTGTCCAAATGAACAGTGTCCAAGTGAGCGGTGTCCAAGTAAACGATGCGTATTTTCTTACGTGTCCAGAAGCTACTGTATCCAAAATTACTGTGTCCAAATGCACTGTGTCCAATTGAACCGTGTGCACAATCTCGTGTCCATTTGTAACGTGTCCATTTGCACCGTGTCCAATTGTACTGTGTCCAAGTGAAGGCCACTCAACGAATTATCGTACGAACAATGTACATAATATGCTATGCTAAATACTTTTTGATGTTGGTAGTTTCTCTCTTCCTCCGTCTTCTCTAAAACGCATTCCAGATCGGCGTATACGACGAAAGGAAGCCGCTACTTCCGATTATAATTGTTGAACGCAAGCCACTTATCATTATCGCTCGGTAATCGGATAGCGCACTCGTCCATTTCTCGACAGTCCATCGTATGTGACTGTAACTTGTCGTTCGAGTCAAAGTAGTGCAAACATCTGTAAAAAGAAATACTTTTTATTTTTTGTTGCATTATTTCTACAATGTGATTTATTAAATATATACGTACCGATCGCAGATATATTTTTGACCATTGTGTTTGCTCAATTGCGAGCTCACGAGCCTGGATAGATTCTTGATCCACGCGAAATGTCCAACGTTGTTGTCTTCCACGTACAGCAAGTTGACGTGTTTGTCTCTTTTTAGCTCACTCAGACGTATCGGGACAATGTTCTTTTCCTCGATATTATATACATTGATTGAGATATCCTTGGCAAGTTCGAATTTTTTAATTTGGTTCACAATCACTGGAAACTCAATGTCCTGGAGATTCAGCACTGTCGTGCTGTCAGCACGGTTTGCACGTGTTCGAGCACAATGTCTTTAGCATCCTCGAAAAATTGGCGAGGCTCGATGTGATTATGATTTATAACCGCACCACTCAATATGCGGCTCTCGAACGCCGTATCGATCTTTCGCAAGATCAATCCGTGTTGCCGCGTGCTGCATTCTGCACCCGCGTGTACAAAACGCGTGCGTAACGAGTGCTTCAATCCTTCGAGTCGTGCAATTCGAGCAATTAGCGATTGTCGAATCCCAATCGATAATCGTGGACGTTTGATTCGACTTTGCTCTTCCAATGATTCGATATATTCGTCGCATCGTTGCTCCCACGCAACGTACTCCTCTATCAAATTTACCCATGCAGATTGCTCATGCAGATTTCGTTCGGCACTGTTTTCCGACATATTTCCAAATTTATGCCAAAAATTTTGCTAACAAGATGCGCTTATTAATAGCTCTTGTCTCGGAACTCTTGGCGAAAATACTGACAGAGTGTGCCTCTTTACCTCGATTTTATATTCTATCTCGATGTCTCTTTCCATCATGTGTATCTATCTAAATCTTTATTTCGCGGTTTGTCATGTACATTTTGACTAATGTCGATTATTGCATTTTTGTCGTCTAGAGATGATGTCAAATCCCAGGTGCATCGCAAAAGTTTCAAATTACATGCAGCTGTCCAATGTTAGTGCAATTTAATCATGAGGATTATCCTTATATTTTAGGATTTTTGTCGTGTTTTGACACGCGCGTTTGAAATCTGGTATCTATGGGTGATGTCATCGCGAAGCAGTCGCACATCGGCGCTTGAAAATTTTATATTATTGTTGCATTTTTGTGCATTCGGCTAAATCTCACACCTGGTGATGATGTCATCGCGAAGCAGTCGTATATCGGCGCTTGAATAGAAAAATTGAAAAAATATTGCGTCATCAATAATCCTCACTATATTGCAATTTTGAAACGCTAATACATATTTTAAATATGTTCAATACGTTCGGTATTGCATCGACCGCTTGTGTGAAAGGTTCATATAAAAATGTATCCCACTGAAGGAAGCCGCATAAATTATTACGTTCCGTTTCATGATGCTGGTGAAACTTTACCGTGTAAGAAGAAGAAATGTAACAAGTAAGTTTTAATTAACTTAAAGAATTTTTATACTTTCTAAATATTTTTATACTTTTTAAATATTTTTATATTTTTTAAATATTTATATAAATAATATTTTTTTTACTCCTCAGCATTTCATCTGAGCTTCGTCATGCGGTTCGTATACTCGGAAGACGATACGCCTTAACCCCGACATCGTACAAATATTTGGACATTGGAATAAACGTTGGAGCTGTATCTTGCGTGGAATTGGTTCTCGGCGATAATCGGGACAATCAAATAATATTGCCTTTTGAAACGTGGAAATCGCTAATGCAGAAACGTGCGGACATTGAACGGCTTCTACAATCGACTGAAATCCCATTGCGGATTCGAGATTTAACATTTGAAGTGGTTAAAATATCTGATTCGATTATTATAAAAATAGGATTATCTAATAATTCTTTATATATGAAACTGCCAACTCTATTCTATTTATCCGATTTTGAAAAATGTATAGATCATATGTATTTATGCGAAAATACGCATATTGTAAATAAAAAATTCGAACAATTTGTAACTGTTTTACAACAGAATAATATCGCTAATGTATACGACGCTGCAAAAACTATACATGAAAGTGATATGTTTAACAGCGAATCTCTCATAGATTGCGAGTTATTGACATGTGCTGTAGATGATATTCTTCACGAGGCTTGTAATAAATAAGTTATTTTACTAATTATCTGTGAACTTAATTATTTATCCTATTCTTTATGTATGAATAAAATGATGTAATAGATATGCACATTCTGCAAAACTTAAATCTTTCTCTCGACACACTCTGCTAAAGATGTAGAAAAATGATGAGGTAGATGAGACGTGATACTCCAGTTAGAAGGAGACAAAAGATATGAAACTAAAATATATATAATCGAGAGGAGTGTGTAACATTATAATACGCAACCGTCTTCATCCTTACGACAATCTTAACAATATGTGTTATGGCTGATCAAGAAGTTATTGTTATTGAAGATGAAGATGTCATTCTCGAAGATGACAACTTGATGGAAATTGAGAATTTGTCGGACGATTCATCAGACGAAGACCGCATACTTTCAGAGGATTCCGATTACAATAGTGATTGCATTAGTGTTATTACGGACATAAATCAACATACTTTAAACTGAGTTGAAATAAATAGTTTAGGTGCGGTAAAAATATGCTGTATATAATTTTATTATAAAAGTGAAGACAACAAAAAAATTTGCACATGCTGTTTTATGCGTATTTCAGACTTATTTTCGAATATTCGTGTTGTGCGACAGCATGAAAGTGCAATTTATGAACTAATCCTGGGATCGTTTTGGAGAATGTGGAAAACCGCGGTACCAGATAATGCCCTGCAATATGTGCCCAATTTGCACTGTATAAGCTGGACGAAACTTGTGTTGTGAAAAGACTTAAATAGGAAATATGGGGGACTCCGAACATTTTGCGCAATTAGAACAATTTCTATGGGAGGATTTCATACAGGTGAACTCGGTGTGTGCATGCGAGTTATGGGAAAGAACATGCCTTAACTGTCTCGAGTGGTTGAAAGAACAGTACCGACTCGAGATGTTACAACAGGGGCATGGAATTCAATCGCTGGCTAGCCGAATCGCGCGACTTGAAAGTTTAAGACATTCGTTACGCAAAAAATACAAACGCTTAGATGTCCGTGTCCCGGCGCTATCGACAAACACTCCTGTTACTTCAATTGTACAAATGGTGCAAGGTCAAGCAATCGGCTTGAAGAAATCTCGTACAATAGATTCGGATCATTGTCTGCGAGATCATTATATAGTGACGTCCAAGGATTGGGATTTTGATATATAAAACATATCTGACGTCTTGTTATGGGTGAGAACAACATTGAAATACTCAAAGAATTAATTGTATCTATTTAAAAAAATATTAAATTTATATTAATAATGTTTTTCTGTTTCAGAAGGAGCCTGCAGCAAATATTTCATATTTTTATTATTATTATTATTATTTTTATTTTTATTATTATTATTATTATTTTTATTTTTATTTTTATTATTATTATTATTATTTTAACACACACACGTACATTTATATGTACACACAATTATTGAATAAATATTATTATTATTATAATTAAAGTGTTATTTATTTATGTGCTTCCTTCTTTCCTTTTCCTACGCATGCATGCATGCCTCGCGCTATCTCTCTCTTTATCGCGCTATCCTTCTCCCTCGTGCCTGTGATCGCCTCGCGCTATCCTTCTCGCACCGCCTCGCGTATGCTCTTTCTCTCTCGCACCGCCTCGCGCTATCCCTCTCTTACACATTGCGGACGCCTCGCGCTATCTCTGTCATACCAACTCGCGGCATCGTACCTTCGTGTTCCCTCTTTCCCGCGGCCCCCGCGCCTACCGTTCCGCCGCGGTCCCCCTCCCTCTCTCTACGGCCCCCACGCCATCCGTTCCGCCGCGGTCCCTCTCCCCCTCTCCGCGGCCCCCGCGCCTACTGTTCCGCCGCGGTCCCCCTCCCCCTCTCCGCAGCCCCCGCACCAACCGTTCCGCCCCGGTCCCCCACCCCCTCTCCGCGGCCACTGCGCCTGCCGTTTCGCCGCGGTCCCCCTCCCCCCGCGTGACGTCATACCCCCCGTGCCGGTTTCCCCTTGCCCCTCACCCTTCCTCAGAGGACCTGAGTTAGGACTCTCCTAGATATACTACTATGTCACATTCATGGGACGTCATTTGCTGACGTTTGTATTAATGACATAGAAATATATAATATTAATAACATATATTAATGTAATATATATAGGAAAATTTAAATAATTTAATTTATAAAATTAAAGATTTTATTTATATACAATAGAAGTTAATTTCTATTTTTTATATCTTAAGTAAATAATAACAAAATATTTTTACTTATTCGGACAGAAATTGACCGAATAAGTGAAAATTGGACATTTATCTGTCCGATTTCCCAAAAATCAGTTCAATATCTGAATTCCCCTGTACGGGAATCGTATTAGAAATTAAACTGATGCATAATTATATATATTATTAGTCCCATTTTGCAGGCTTTATATATACTCATGACAAGAACTTGAATACGAGTATACAAAGTGAATAGTGCGCCGCATAGCGGTAAGCAAATAACATATACAATTTCAATAAATTATATAAATAGCTAAAAGCTGCATATTTTGCTCGATTTCTGCTGCCAATTTGTCGTCAGGTTGCGCGCGCGCAGATCTTGCGCGGTTTCTGCCGCCAATCTGGCATCAAACTGCATTACGCAGATCCTGCTTGGTTTCTGCTGCTAATCTGCTATGATAATTCTGTGCAAATCCTGCTCGGTTTCTGCTACTAATCTGCTGTCAAATTATGTCAGCAGGTTTTGTAATATTTCTGTTGACATTCTGCTATCATTATCTGATATAACAGACTGGTGAACTCGTGAACTGGTTGTTGAAAGAAATATTTCCCACCAAAAACGTTTTGCATGTACGCTTTGGTTGAATAATGTATCCCAGAAGCGATCAATTCGTAAACTGGTTGTCGAAAGAAATATTTCCCACAAAAACATTTCACATGTACGCTTTGGTTGAAGAATGTATCCCAGAAGCGATCAATTCGTGAACTGGTTGTCGAAAGAAATATTTCCCACCAAAAACGTTTTGCATGTACGCTTTGGTTGAATAATGTATCCCAAAAGCGATCAATTCGTGAACTGGTTGTCGAAAGAAATATTTCCCACCAAAAACGGTTTGTATGTGCGCTCTGCTTATTAAAAAAATAACATTTTATTCTAGAGGCGATTTTTAATCGTGAACTGGTTGTTTTAAGAAATATTTTACACTAGATGCGATTTGAATGTGTGCTGTGATTATTAAAAAAATAACATTTTGTCCCAGAGGCGATTTTTATTCGTGTGCTGGTTGGTTCAAAAAATATTTTATTCCAGAAACGGTTTGCATGTGCGCTCTGGTTATTAAAAATATATTTTATTCCAGAGGCGACTTTTATTCGTGTGCTGGTTGGCTTAAAAAATATTTCATATCATATGCGGTTTGTGCATGAATATTCTTGTTATTGAAAAACAGTTATTCCAGAAGAAATTTAAAGAAACTTCCGTTTTTGAAAGACTAAGTGTGCAATATCTGGTATTCCTTCATATAGTTGCAATCAATCATATATGGTAATAAAAGCTTACAAATTATTGGAAGGAATTATTATTATAATTCCTGGCGATGTATTTTTTCTTTTTTTAATGGCATCAAATTTCGCATATATAATAGTCTATCAGACTGTGTATATACAAGTAGCTAAAGAGAGAAAATATATACATCTTCGTTATTAGGAGGCAATCCTTATAAAAAATATTCCAAGGATGTAATGATCTTTACATACTCGAGTATGGGGAAACGGTTTCTTAATATTATAGGAAGCAATAAACTGCTGCTTTTTTTAAAGTGATAAGAAATTATGATTAAAAAAATCTATCCTGATACTCGTAACAATATGGCCAGAAAAAAGATGCCTCAATCTTGTTTGCAAATTATAATCGCAGATATGAAAATAATAAATAAAATATTTTGGTTGCGTTCTCACGAAAATTGTCGATGAAGGAGCCCTTTGTATATTATAAATATCCAAAATATTGTAACAATCATAAAATTTTGTTGCAATGTTTTGCGGACAGAGTATTTATGTGTTTGCATTTATAAATATTTAGATTAATATTTATATAAATGTAACTTTTAATATGTGCATATTTATGTCATAAGAATATATAAACATTCACTTTTATAGTGAAGAAGTTTATATATTACTCATTAGTCCTCAATCACATCGATTATACCGATATACTATCGATGATAAAGATTTATCATGATATTCAAAATTATATGTATAAATTATATATTTACATCCATATATAATATATTTTAAAATATTATAATATATTTAGTTCAATTTTCTCGAACTGTACTGCATAAATTGTAATCCAGCAAATCAAGATATGATTGTTGTACATATAATATCTACACATAATTAAAGTGCACATGTTACATCTATGTAATATGGCAGATATATTCGATATTTGCTGGGTATATGTATCATATATATATATATATACTATAATAAAATCAAAAGAGATAATATATGAGCAATATTATAGATTTGTATTCAAAATATTTATGTGACACAAACAGATATCTATGTAAAGTCGTTGCTTCTACGAGAACATAGAGTAGAAATTCAATATATTTTCTGTCTCTACATACTTAACACAATGCGAAAAGCTTATATTTCATTGCTCTTTCCAAAGTATGCACATATCCTTGACTCCATTACTCTACATAATGATATCGGTAATGTAACTATAAAGCGTTGGTAATATACCGACACTTTTAGTTACACTTAGATGAGGGCGTTCACCCGTTGGAGTTCGCTCGTCGCTCCGGCATCCTCTTAATCTAGGCCATTGGCTATCTGTCTATTCATCTGTGATATTGCAAGAGATTTATGTAACCTTAACCTCAACAACCAGGGATTGGACATATCAATTTCATTATTGTTATTATTTACATATTTACACTTTTTCCTTTTCATGGTATTTATTACAAACAAAAAGTAGATTTTCATATTAAATCTGCTATAGTTAACCACATATATTCCTCCCCCCCAGGAATAATTGTACAGAAATAATTGTACATTGCGTATATACTAACCAAAAATGCAAACACACATGAATCTCTTTGACAAGTCCAAATTACGGATGTTCATTTTGTTATAGCCCGAACAGGCTATACACGAATTATTTAAATATTTACATTTTTTCCTTTTCATGGTATTTATTACAAACAAAAAGTAGATTTCCATATTAAATCTGTTATAGTTAACCACATATATCTCCCCACCCCCCAGGAATAATTGTACAGAAATAATTGTACATTGCGTATATACTAACCAAAAATGCAAGCACACATAAATCTCTCTGACAAGTCCAAATTACGGATGTTCATTTTGTTATAGCCCGAACAGGCTATAACAAAACGAAAGAATTATTAAATATATTATTTTAAATACATATTATTTTATATGATTGCTCAACGCGAATATAGATCACGTTACGAGTGTTGACCGAACAAAGCGCTGACAACGCGAGCCACGCACGAAGCCCGAGCGACCGTGCAATCATTTCATTGCGAAAACGCGGAAATCAGGCAAGCGGAAGAAGGACATTGCGAAAATGCAACGTAGAAGTCCTACTTAAAAGCGAAATAAAAAAAAATAAAGAAATTGCAAAAGTGCAAGCAAAGAAGTCCTACTTAGAACTTCTTAGCTTGCATCCGGATATTGCCAAAATCAAGCGACACGACACACAGCCTTGTCGCTAAACGACCCCCTCTCGGGAAGCCAAGGGGAGTTAATAAAAAGGCCCACCGCTAACGAACGGCGGGCAGTCTTTACCATTAATATTACGCGGGCAGTCTTCATCATTAATTAATATTACGCAGGTAGTCACAATAACTACCAAACGGGCAATCTTTATTCCTAATTACCTCCACGCGTGTGAAATCGCTAACAGTCGGTAGAAATACATACAAAGAAGCGAGAAGTGAGTCTCGAGACCGAAACTCGACTCTAGACACGCGCACGACAAGATATCCGCTATCGCGATACGCGATGCGAGCGAAAGTGCGGGAACATTGTAAATAAGCCAAACCACAAATAAAGCTGATATTTATCTATTTATTTAATGTGGAAAGTGTTGAATTATTTAAATAAAGTTAGTGAAGTTCTCGGACGGAGCCCGAATTCCTAAATTCCTTCCGCCAAACGATCCCAACTATCGTGCCTCTCCGGAGGCACAACATTATTTGGTGGCAGCGGTGGGATCTGCCGGGGCATCGCCAGAACTCACGCAAGACCTGCAAAAGACACGGTTGTGTTAAAAAGCGGGCACGCCAACAATCAATTCAATTGGAGTTGACGGACGGAAGCAGCTAAGCCTTCCCCAACACCTGAGAAGCACCCAGAGTGTAAACAGGACAGGCACGCCAGCACACGTAAAACGTAAGCTGACGGAAACTACAATCAACGGAAGACACCGCACGGACAACAGAACGAGCATCGTCACAACAACTGTAACAGAAACGTGAGCCGCCAAGCATCGCGACCTACGATAACTAAATACATCGACGCCGGACAACGATCGCCGTACGTCGAGCATCGTCAGCCGTATCAGCCGCCGAGCGAAGGACTGCAGCGTCAGCAACCTACTGACACAGCGAGCGATCATGCGAGCCGTTATATTATTGTAAGTCCGAAAAATTTAATAAATATAATAGCGTGAATGTCGGAAGATTCTAATATACCGAAACCGATAGCGAACCGATCGTGGTTACTAAGCGAACCAGCCCGACGAGCGATAAGCGTAAGTTTAACACCGCGAGAAAATTTTGATAAAGCGCGAAGAAACTTAGAAAAACAATACTCGAGCGAAAGCGAGACCGAGTTACGGGAGAACGTCGTCACAGAACGCGAATTTCCGTTTAACAATTTTGACGAAAGCCTACTCCCGCGTAATACGACTGACCCCACTGACAACACTCAACGCGAGACTAGACGTACGCGACCGTATATTAGTAGATCTCCAAGTAGAGTATCCCTACGGCGCGAATTTTCATTAACTTCCTACGAGAGTGATCTATTCGATCCGGAAGAAATTTATAGCCAACAAGAAAATAATATGGCCGAATCGCGAAATCCGCAAAAAAACATTCCCGCGAACCCGCCACAAAGCGCGGTAAACGAGGAAATAGAAAGAATGCGACGATCCATTCATCAAATGGATCGAAATATAGTGGAGGCTGATCACACACCGCCTCACGAGAGAAACCGCGAAGAAAGAGGAGATTATACACAGATCATCCACATTTTAAATGAAATACGCGCGGACATTAATTAATTCGTTAAATCGACGAATGACACGACTAGGACACGCAAACGTACAACATAATTTGGACGCACAACTACCCCGTCATACGGATACTCGCAGGGAAAACGATAACAATGCGTGTAATGCCATAATGTACGGGCGAAACGATTGCGATATCAGAAACCGACGAAGCGTCGCTCCAAATTATCTGCCGTTAGCGGAAGCAAGAAAAATGATCCCCTAGTTCGACGGAACCTCGCGACATAAGCTATTAGAATTTCTAAATTCATGCACGTATGCCATTCAAGACATACATCCCGCGGATGAAGAATCTTTAATCCGAGCCATTTTATATACAAAACTAAGAGGAAAAGCCATGCAGGATTTCGAGACACGAAATATTCGGACGAATTTAAACAACAACTCGAAACTTGTTACCAGTCTAAACAAATTACTACGCACTTACAAATCGAGTTCAATTCCTTAAAACAAAAACCGAATGAAACTGCGCACGCTTTCAGACAACGTGTTGATTTACTAGCGATGAAATTGTACAATTCTATGATTGAAGGAGAAGAAGACCCTTCACTATCAAAACGCACGATTCAACACATGATTAAAAAACAAGCGTTAATAAACTTTTAAATCGGACTACGCGACGAATTACAAATACTCGTACGCGCGCAACGATACACAACGCTCCGAGAAGCGATAACGGGCGCGAGCGCCGAAGAAAAACTCAGACCGGGAACGACGAAAACAAGTAGTTTCGTTAATAAAAATAAAACTGAACCAAGTTACTCGCGAAATAATCGAGGTTCGAGCCCGCAATGCTTTAAATGCGGGAAAAACGGACATTACGGACGCGATTGCCGAAGTAGCTGATACGCGCTCCCAAAACCGGAAAAATCATCGCGGATAAACGCGATAAATAAATACTGCGCACATTGCAAAAGGACAGAATCCAGCCGCGACAAATGCTGAAGTCTAAAAGGGAAACCAAAAAATAGTACAAATACATTAAAAGTCGGAAATCAGCAAAAAACGCGCGACGAAAATATACGCGACCGAAGGAAATTGCGACAACTAAGAAAGAACGCCGATAGCGCAAGTAGCAACAGCGAAAGCGAGCAGGAAGAAGCGAGAAAGAGACAACCGCGACCTGCATCTGAGTATCGCGTTACGCATATTAAAGATATGCCACGCGCACAGAAAAAGACGGACTTATTGCGAATAACATTACCAATGCGACAAGCAAAAGACGGAAAAATACAGATGTTGTACGACTCAGGATCGACCATCTCATTGATAAAATTAAAACATTTAAAAGACAACACATTAATACACGAAGATAAAATCGCGCTCACAGGCATAACCGGACATAGAATACACACTATTGGAAAAATGTACGCTACATTTAAGATAGAAAACCATAAGGTAAAACATGCATTTTACGTGGTAAAGGACGACATTCCGATCGAATATGAAGGAATACTAGGAATTGATTTCCTTCGACAACATTCAGTGTACTCCGATTATAATAAAAATCAATTAAAAATAGGAAACGCCGTACTAAAATTCCATTTGCTTAACAAAACGATTTTAAAACCGCGCAGCGAGACCATCGTAAAAGCGACAACAAATCAAAATCGAATAGGAATAGTACGAGCCGAGGAAACAGCTCCAGGAATCTACCTTGGAAGCTGCTTAGTAGAATCTAAAGATTACACGTGTCCCGTTAGCATCATAAATACAACCGATACGGAAGTCGAGATACAGACGCCAAACGTCACCCTCGAAGACATAGAACGCGAAATTGAATCTAAAATACATACGAAAGAAACAAGAAAAATTTTAAATATACTAACTCGAGACACGGACAAATCTGACAACTACTACGCACGCAACATCTAAAAACGGAAGAAAAACAGGCACTCCTACGGATATGCAAAAAATATTACGATACATTTCAGTTGGACGGAGAACCACTGACGTGCACCGCGACGGTAGAGCACGAGATAAACACGCGCGCCGATACCTCGCCGGTGAACACGACACCGTATCGTCTTCCCGAGAAGCACAAAACGGAAGTAAATAAACAAGTGCAAGAAATGCTAAAAAATCGCATAATCCGAACAAGCGCGAGTCAATGGAACGCACCCTTATTGGTGGTACCAAAAAAAACCGACGCATCCGGAAAACCTAAGCTCCGAGTAGTAGTAGATTTTCGGAAGCTAAACGATTTAACAATAGGCGATTCATTTCCACTGCCCAATATCACCGATATACTGGACCAGCTAGGAAACGCTAAATATTTTACTACACTGGACTTAGCGTCAGGATATCACCAGATACCGATGGCTGAGCAAGATAAACAAAAGACAGCTTTTCCAACGCCCTACGGACACTATGAATTTAATAGAATGCCGTTTGGATTGAAAACATTCCAGAGACTGATGAATTCAATTCTAACAGTAATGCAAGGACTTGAATGTCTAGTTTATTTAGACGACATCGTCATATACGGATCGAGCCTAGAGGACCACAATAGAAGACTCAAGGAAGTACTACAGAGACTCCGAGAAAATAATCTAAAATTGCAACCAGATAAATGCGAGTTTTTGCGCAAAGAAGTAATTTATATAGGTCACATTATTTCGGAGAATGGAATATCTCCGGATCCGTCAAAGCTAACCGCAATAAAAGAATTTCCGACGCCGAAGAAAGTAAAAGATATACAATCTTTCATAGGACTAGCCGGATACTACAGAAAATTCATAGAAGATTTTTCAAAAATAGCCAAGCCACTAACGAAATTAACAAAGAAAACGGAAAAATTCGAGTGAACAATGGAACAGCAAAATGCTTTTGAAATATTAAAAGAAAAATTAATGACTGCGCCAGTGCTAACGTATCCAGATTTCAATCAAGAATTCATAGTGACCACCGATGCTTCCGACTATGCAATCGGAGCAGTATTGTCACAAGGAAAAGTAGGTAATGACCGACCAATTGCTTACGCCAGCAGTTTTATCGCGAGCGGAGCAGAATTACAATACAACAGAGAAAGAATTACTGGCAATTGTATAGGCTGTAAAACATTTTAAGCCATACATATACGGTACGAAATTTAAAATCGTAACCGACCACAAACCATTAATCTGGTTATTTAATGTGAATGATCCCGGATCAAGATTAATCCGATGGAGATTAAAACTCGAAGAATATGATTATGAAATCATTCATAAGGCCGGACGAGCGAACGCGAACGCCGATGCACTGAGCCGCAATGTAACAAGAGAAGCCCATAAAATAGAAGAGGAAGAACGAGAAATCCTCGCAATAGAAGAAGAAACAAACTCCGACGAAGAAAAAATATACACAGAGAAAGACAAGAAACAGATATTATATGAATATCATGATGCACCCACAGGAGGACAAGAAGTTGAACGCACGATAAATAGAATCCGTCTAAATTATAATTGGCCAGGAATAACGAAAGATGTAGAAAATACATCGCAAAATGCGAATTGTGCTAGGAAAATAAATTATCGCGAAAAGTACAGTTAATAATCACGGATACGCCTACTAAACCTTTCGAAAAATGCGCGTTAGATATTGTAGGACCGTTAACAGTTACAACAAAGGGAAATAAATATCTCTTAACATTCCAAGACAATTTAACGAAATTCAGCAAAGCGATACCGATTCCAAACCAAGAAGCGAACACGGTCAGCAAGGAATTTGTTACAAAAGTTGTATTTGAACACGGAATACCGGAAAAAATTTTAACGGATCAAGGCACAAATTTCCTCAGCGAAATATTCAAAAATACATGTAAATTACTAAAAATAAATAAAATACAGACAACTGCCTATCATTCGGAAAGTAATGGCGCGTTAGAACGATCGCATCGAACATTAGCGGAATATTTAAGACACTACATAAACGAAGACCAGACAGACTGGGACGAATGGATACCGTTCGCAATGTTTACATATAATACGACGACACATACAGCTACGGGGTATACACCCTTCGAATTAGTGTACGGGCACCAAGCGGATCTACCTACGTCACTGACGAGACCGCCTAAACCGACATATAATTACGACGATTACGCGCAAGAATTGAAAAAAAGATTAAGGGCAACGAGTCAGCTCGCAAAAGAGCATATTAAAGACGAAAAAATTAAAGCCAAAAAACAGTACGACAGAAGTACTAAAAAAATTAAATTTAAAGTCGGCGATAAGGTATTAGTACACGACGAGACGCTCCGACGCGGACGATCTAAGAAACTTGAAGCCCTATGGACCGGACCGTACATAATAATCAAAAAAAAATCGGATGTGAATTATACAATTAAGAAAGGAAGGAAAGCGGTGCGCATGCATACGAACAAATTAAAGCAATTTATAGAAAACTAAAATAAGAACTTACTTAGTCGTTGTTGGAACGACCGATTAATCGCATCCGATCCAGAACGCGACGCATCTGCTCGAGCGTAGCCCGACCTCGCCCTCCGGAGATACCGAGTGTACGGATCTGCTCCATAAAAAAACGCCGAGAATTTCGAGGGAGTATAGACAGGCCCAACCAAAGTCGTCGCAATAATGGGATGAACCCATCAGGAGGTTCATAACGAGGAATCTAAAAGGCATCGTCGAACCCATCGTCCATCATATTCATATCAGTTTGAGGCACAATAACCAACACTGCACCATCACCAGTATCGTCAACCTCGCCCTCCAAAAAAGGCAGATAACGCGAACGATCGACTAAATTTACGCAAACCATGTTAGTCGGATACTCAATAATACGCGACTGAATAAAAAAACCACACGACGCTAAAAGCTAGCAAGAAGAAAGCTTAAACTCATAAAATAAGAGCCGATAAGACGGTTATGTGAAACATTTAATATAAAATTACAGGATACTCGTCAGTTGGAATAGCCGACAGGCCGAGAGTCGCACGAGGCAACAGGAAATGGATTCACCTTACAAAATCCAAGAATTCCTACACAACACCGGCATATATTTCGAAAAAATCGAACAATTGCAACAAGCCACAAAAACGTGGAAATTAGTTATTAAAATAGATATAACGACACTAAACGACAAAGTATGGCAAATAAATCAATACATCCAACAAACCAACGAGATGTGCGAACAAATAAAATCGGAATTCCACCATAAACGTACTTGCGATAATTTAAAGGAAATCGTAAAAAACGAGTCAAAACAATTAACAAAATTAATCACTCTAATAAATACGCTATATAAGACGCGGACGAACGGACGTAGAGGCCTCGTCGACGGAATAAGCACAATAGCGAAAACATTGTTCGGTACAATGGATGCGAATGATAAAGAGTTAATAAATGAACAGTTAAACCTCTTGCAAAATAATCAGCAAACCATTCAACATGTCGCGAAAAATCAAATAAAAATCTTAAATAGTACAATAATACACTTAGATAAACTAGAAAAAATATTAGATCATAACGGTAAATTATTAAACCATTATTTTCGAGAATACAGTACTCGCGAAGAAATAACCGAACATTTTACGGTAATCATCGCGATGATAACAGATTTAATTTGAGACGCAGAAGATGTAATAGAATATCTTACGTATGTACGCAAGGGCACGATGCACCCCGTACTAACACTTATCAGCGACATTATAACACATTTAAAAGAAGCAGCTATCCAATTACCTCACGGTTTATATTTTCCTTTCGAAATCCGAAACGATGAATGGTTAGCACTAGAAGAATATATTAAATAATAACTGCATACCGTGAAGGATCGATCATATTTACTGTATTGCGATTCCCACTAATCTTACAACCAGTATACGATATAATAAAGGCAGGGTTGGGAAGTAACGCGTTACTTGTAACGCCGTTACCGTTACAGTTACTTTTTTTCGGTAACTGTAACGGTAATGGCGTTACAAATTTTATTTGTAACGGAAAAAGTAACTTCGTTACATTTTTCGGTAACGAGTAACGAATTTAACAGTTACTTTTATCGTTACTTTTTTCAAATTTTTTTATTTATTTAAGATATTATTCTCGCTATTGTGCGTGATAAAATTTTTATCTTAACCGTAAAGCCGTAAGCAAATCGACCAATTAGCATTCTTATTATGTTGTAAAAATGCTTGAATGTGATTGATCAACTTATGGCTCTTGCAGACCAGTGCGATGACGCGACGCGCGATATCCAATGAGAGCTTTATCTTTTCGGAAAAGCAGAGCTCTCATTTACTACCAGTTCTAAGTACCTTGCAACGAAAATTAGAAAATCTCAATAAATCTGACCTTATAGATTACCATTCATTAGTTGAAGCTATTCAGCAAGGTTTAAATAAAAGGTAACTTATTAATTTGATTAATACATATGTTATTTAATTTTAAATAAGGATTTAATTGAAAAATATTATTTTATTTTAAACTATTAATTCAAAAGTATTAATTTCAATAAAACAAACAATGTCGCTTAATTTACTATATTTGATTTTAAATTTCTTACAATATTTGAAACAAAAGAATTAATAATAGCAGCATGTTTACATCCAAAATTTAAGTTAAACTGGTTAACCGGAGAAAAAAGAAAACGTGCTGAAAATTACTTGGAGGATTTATTGGGAATCCGATCAACTGAAAATTCTTCAAAAGCTGGAAAATCTAACGATCACGATGATTTTTTCATTTTTGAGCAAAAAACGGTGCAAAATGAATCTGAACAAGAAGAATTGCAACGGTTTTTAAAATCAAATAATTGTAATATAGAAATGTTAAACGACTATCCAAAACTTAAAAAACTTTTTATTAAATATAATACAGCTCTACCAAGCGGTGCATCTGTAGAAAGAATGTTTAGCATCGGTGGCTCTGTATTAACACCACAAAGAGGGCATTTAAATGATGATACTATGGAGCAACAAACTTTATTAAAAATTAATAAAGAATTTCGATAAAATTTAATCATTTTGTAATAAACCTTGAATGAAATCTTGCTTACAAATTTTTTAAAAGTTTTTCTTATGCAAAATAATTTATTAGTTTGTATTGTAAAAAAGTAACGGAAATTGTAACGACTCGTTACTTTTTAGTAACTGTAACGGTAACGAGTTACTTTTTAAAATTAGTAACGAGTAACGGTAACGAGTTACTTTTTAGAAAAAATAACGGTAACGGTAACGAGTTACTTTTATAAAGTAACTTTACCAACCCTGAATAAAGGTAACCCCATTACCTACTTACGATCATAAAAATATATTTACGCACGCGGAAATAAACCACGAAATAATCGTAGTTAATAGAGAAGTATTAACGTATATCATAATAACGGAGGACAACTTAAAAAAGTGTATCGAAATAAATTCCAGATACATGTCCGAGAAAACACAACCAATACACCGCAATAATCCAAACGCGCCGTGCAAAATACAATTGTACTTGCAACCACAAAGCCAGAACGAAGCTTGCAAAAGTAAACATGTAATTGCGACAGAAACGATATGGATACCGTTGCAACAGACACTTACTTGGCTATATTCAACTGTACGCGAACAATCAATAATAATTCAATGCGAAAATTATAACGAGATTAGAAAAGTAATTAAAGGAACAGGGCAAATTACCCTTCAAAATAAATGTAACTTAATAACAACAGAAATGACGATCCAACCAAAAGAAGTCATACAAGATAGCGAAATAGAAACGTATTTACCGGAAATTAATATTACATTTATACGAGATAATACAGACATACTAGACACGAAACAACAGAATATCGTACAGCATTCAGAATTAACAGAATTAAAAAATAAATTAAAAGAGATGAACAACGATTTGCAAGACAATAACGACAAATTCTTCATACAAAAATAATTCGTATATCCTATGGCGACAAGCGGAATAACCACAGTAATTATAATAATATTAATAATTTATATAATTATAAAAAATAAAAAAAAATATACGAAACGACCGTCAGTCAGGATATACGAAGAAAACGAATCACGTATATCATACGGATTCCCAAGACCCATACTAAAACGTAGTTTAAGCACACGATTTTAGAATAAGAAACGATTATATTCATATTATATGCGGGGAAAATATTGTACATTAGAATAAGAAAAAATTTTGTTTTACGAAAAACGTCACTTTTACGGGAGTGGTGTACTTGGACACAGTATAATTGGACACGGTGCAAATGGACACGTTACAAATGGACACGAGATTTTGCACACGGTTCAATTGGACACAGTGCATTTGGACACAGTAATTTTGGATACAGTAGCTTTTGGATACATAAGAAAATACGCATCGTTTACTTGGACACCGCTCAATTGGACACTGTTCATTTGGACACCGTTCGTTTGGACACAGAAAGATGCGCACCGTTCATTTGGACACCGTTCGTTTGGACACCGTTATTTGCCCACCGTTCGTTTGGACACCGTTCATATGCCCACCGTTCGTTTGGACACCGTTCATTTGCCCACCGTTCGTTTGGACACCGTTCGTTTGGACACCAAAATTTGATTTAAGTTATACGACGTAATCCACACCAAATTTTTGTTTTAAATAAGAAATAGGTTTGGGTTAGGTTATATCTTCCGGAAGTGGAGCCCTCCCGCAGGGGGGGGCGGAACCCACTGTATCCATGCATGACATCCAAATATGCGAAAGGCTAAACAAAGTGCTAAAAGCAATGTAAAATTAATGACATCAGTATCAGAGATATATAAGTATGAATATATTTTATTTTGACAGATATTATAACCTTCAAATGTATCTCCTTTTCACGATTTCATATTTTACATAGATTTACCAGTATAAAGTGTTATAAGAATACTGATTATATTTTCCCAAAATGATTTTTATTTCTCTCCATCTGTTACATATTCAAACAAACAGTGCGCATGTTTCTGTGTACAAATGAACGGTGTCCAAACGAACGGTGGGCAAATGAACGGTGTCCAAACGAACGGTGGGCAAATAACGGTGTCCAAACGAACGGTGTCCAAATGAACGGTGCGCATCTTTCTGTGTCCAAACGAATGGTGTCCAAATGAACAGTGTCCAATTGAGCGGTGTCCAAGTAAACGATACGTATTTTCTTATGTGTCCAAAAGCTACTGTATCCAAAATTACTGTGTCCAAATGCACTGTGTCCAATTGAACCGTGTGCACAATCTCGTGTCCATTTGTAACGTGTCCATTTGCACCGTGTCCAATTGTACTGTGTCCAAGTGAAGGCCACTCCACTTTTACACCTCCGTTTTTCTTTTTCTTACGGGAGAGGGATGTTATAGCCCGAACAGGCTATACACGAATTATTAAATATATTATTCTAAATACATATTATTTTATATGATTGCTCAACGTGTAACGCGAATACAGATCACGTTACGAGCGTTGACCGAAGTAGATAAATAGGGCCGGTTCTAAGCCGGGTCCTCCGAGGGGAATGCGGGGCGAGGGGAAACGTCGCGGGCGAGGGCGGCATGACGTCACGCGGGCGGAGGGGGATTTTGATGGCGCGGGGGAATGACGTCACGCGGGCGGAGGGGGATTTTGGTGGCGCGGGGAATGACGTCACGCGGGGGGGGCTTATCGCGGGAGCATAAACAGCGCGGTGTATACAAAGGACGAGTGTCGATGTCCGACTGCTCGAGAATTTATAAACATTATAAACAAATATCATCTCACACTGCATTATTGCACGTGCAGCCGATGTCCGGCTGCTAGAATTCGCGTCGGGACATGTTTATCGGTGTACTTACAAAAGGTGGGTGTCGATATCTGAAAAATAAGGCGAGCGCCGATTTCCGACTGCTCGAGAATTTATAAATAATATAAACAAGATAGAACCATCGCGGTGCTCTCTTCATCTTTTTTCCAGGAAAAGTCGCTCGCGCACTATTGCGCGTAACATTAGAATTAGATGATAAGACGAGCGCCGATATCCGGCCGCTAGAATTCGCGTCGGGACATGTTTATCGGTGTACTTACAAAAGGCGGGTGTCGATGTCTGAAATATAAGGCAAGCGCCAATTTCCGGCTGCTCGAGAATTTATAAATAATATAAACAAGATAGAACCATCGCGGTGCTCTCTTCATCTTTTTTTTCCAGGAAGAGCCGTTTATCGTATCGCTTGTCGGGATACGTTTCGCGATACCATAACGCGATAGATTAAAAATATATAATGAAGAACGAAGGATGTCAAAAACTCAGTATGCGGTTTGAAAGCTTACGGTCCGTATATCGACTGAAAGAGGTACATGCGCACTGTTTGTTTGAATATGTAACAGATGGAGAGAAATAAAAATCATTTTGGGAAAATATAATCAGTATTCTTATAACACTTTATACTGGTAAATCTATGTAAAATATGAAATCGTGAAAAGGAGATACATTTGAAGGTTATAATATCTGTCAAAATAAAATATATTCATACTTATATATCTCTGATACTGATGTCATTAATTTTACATTGCTTTTAGCACTTTGTTTAGTCTTTCGCATATTTGGATGTCATGCATGGATACAGTGGGTTCCGCCCCCCCTGCGGGGGGGCTCCACTTCCGGAAGATATAACCTAACCCAAACCTATTTCTCATTTCAAACAAAAATTTGGTGTGGATTACGTCGTATAACTTAAATCAAATTTTGGTGTCCAAACGAACGGTGTCCAAACGAACGGTGGGCAAATGAACGGTGTCCAAACGGACGATGGGCAAATGAACGGTGTCCAAACGAACGGTGGGCAAATAACGGTGTCCAAACGAACGGTGTCCAAATGAACGGTGCGCGTCTTTCTGTGTCCAAACGAACGGTGTCCAAATGAACAGTGTCCAAGTGAGCGGTGTCCAAGTAAACGATGCGTATTTTCTTATGTGTCCAAAAGCTACTGTATCCAAAATTACTGTGTCCAAATGCACTGTGTCCAATTGAACCGTGTGCAAAATCTCGTGTCCATTTGTAACGTGTCCATTTGCACCGTGTCCAATTATACTGTGTCCAAGTGCACCACTCCCGCGAGGACTCGATTAGAGAGACGGATTATACACAGCGGTGGTGATTACAGTGGTGACAATACCGCGGAAAGACTCGTTTGGCGAGAGATCGATACCGCGTTCGAAAACCGTATACTGACCGGTGCGATGATTAACGCAGATTATATCGAATCGCGACAATTTCTCGAGGACGCCAAAGACATCGTGCTCGAACACGTGCAAAAAGTTATGGAAAGACATAATAACGTGAAAGTGAATACTGTGTTCAACGGTGAATTCGTGTCGGGTGATAAGAGCGCAAATAAAAGTGTAAATACCAGAAACTATGAACTCTTTCGCACGTCTGATTTACACGAGTGGTACGAGCGACGCGTCGTCGAGCCCACGCTTGCCTCGCTCGAAGAATTTCAAGAACGCGATAGCGGGTGGGCTTTGTCGCGAATTCTCGATTTAACTGTAAATATAAATAAATATAATCCAATGCGCGCGGGGTGTCATATTAAATTACCGCGAGAAATAACAATGAAGAGAGCGGTAATAAACGTGCAATCCAAAGACAATGCGTGTTTCGCGTGGGCGGTGGTCGCCGCTCTACATCCAGCCGAAAATCATGTTTATCGGGAATCTTCGTATCCACATTATACGACAGTGCTAAATCTCCAAGACATTGAGTTTCCGATGACATTGAGTCAAATTAAAAAATTTGAACTTCACAACAACATTTCGATAAATGTATACTGCATCGAGAAAGAAAACAACATTGTCCCGATATGTCTGAGCGAACAAAAGAAGGACAGACACGTCAACTTGCTGTACATGCAAGATTCGCAAGACATTAGACATTTCGCGTGGATCAAGAATTTATCCCGCCTCGTGAGCTCGCAATTGAGCAAAAAAGAACACAAGAAATATATCTGCGATCGGTACGTATATATTTAATAAAAATGCAATATATAAAATATACGAAAGAAAAATTAATTATTTCTACTTTTTACAGATGTTTACACTATTTTGGATCGGAGGACAAGTTGCAGTCGCACATTGTAGATTGCCGAGAAATGAACGAGTGCGCCATTCGGTTACCGAGCGATAAAGACAAGTGGTTCGCGTTCAACAACTACAACAGAAAGGAGCGACTTCCCTTCGTCGTATACGCCGACTTGGAGTGCGTGCTGAGGAAGACCGACGGTGATCCGATGGCGTCTACGTACACGTTTCAGCATCATCAAGTATTTAGCGTAGCTTATTATGTACATTGTTCGTACGATGAATCGTTATCCGCGTATCATTCTCGCCGTAGTACCGATTGCGTTTCGTGGTTCGTGGAAAAATTAAAAAATTTAGCGCAACGCGTAAAGATTATTTTAACCACGAATGTCCCCATGATAAATTTAACGCGAGATGAGCGGGAAAAGTTTCACAGCGCGACACACTGTCATATTTGCGAAAAACCGTTTGTGCAAGACGACACGCGCGTACGCGATCATTGTCATCTTACCGGGCGGTATCGAGGTCCCGCGCATTCAAACTGTAATTTAAATTATAAAGACTCTTTTTGCATTCCCATAGTATTTCACAATTTATCCGGTTACGATTCACATTTTATCGTCGAGGAAATAGCTACCGCGTTCGAAGGCTCGATCAACGTACTACCGATAACGAAAGAAAAGTATATTTCATTCACGAAACACGTTAAAGATACCGCCGAAAAATCAGATTGGCGAAGCGATATAAAGTTACGGTTCATCGATTTATACAAATTTCTCAGTACTAGTCTCGAAAAATTGGCATCGTTTTTAAATAATGATAAACTTCAAATTTTAAAATCGAAATTTCAAAATTTATCGATCGAAGAGTTCAATTTATTGACGCGAAAAGGTGTCTTTCCATACGAATACATTGACAGTGTCGATAGGTTGCACGATACGTGTTTACCACCGCGCGAATCATTTTATAATTCCTTGACCGGTGACACCGTATCCGAGAGCGACCACGCGCACGCCGAAAACGTTTGGAGACGATTCTCCATTCGAACGCTAGGCGAATACAGCGATCTGTATTTAAAAACGGATGTCTTGTTATTGGCCGACGTTTTTGAAAATTTTCGCAACAAATGTATCGAGAGTTACGGGCTCGACCCCGCGTATTATTATACTCTTCCCGGATACATGTGGGATGCGATGCTAAAACATACGAATATTACGTTCGAATTACTTACTGATATCGATATGGTTATGTTTATCGAACGGGGAATACGTGGTGGCCTGAGAGTACTCTGCGTTGATACCACTGCTT